>NC_061122.1:171542899-171578681 GCF_002878395.1 Capsicum annuum
ACCATATAAAGCCTCAAAAGGCATATCTCAATACTCAAATCCATCTCAATACTCAAATGATAACTATTATTACATGCGAACTCTGCCAAGGCTAAGTGGTGCTCCCACTAAACTCTAAAATTCATAACAGAAGCTCAAAGAATATCCTTAAGAGCCTAAATAGTCCATCCGACTAGCCACTGATCTAGGGATAGAAGGTTGTAGTTAGATCCACCTTAGTACCCATATCATCCTAAAAAGCTCTCCAAAATTTAGAAGTGAACACAAAACCCCAATCTGAAATGATAGATACAGGCAGACCATACAAACAAACTATATCATGCATATAGATGTAGGATAACCTCTAAGCACTAAAGGATATAAAAATAGGAATAAAATATGCCGAATTGGTCAACCGATCGACAATGAGAAAAATACAATCGGAACAATGGAAATGCAGGGTAATTCACTAATGAAGTCGATGGCAATCCACTTCCACTTCTACACGGGAATGGGAAACCTTTGAATCAAACTCGTGGTCGCTGATGCTCGGCCTTCACCTGCTACAAACATAGATAATGAGCTACAAAGTCTGCCACATCGCTTTTTATGACACTCCAACAATTATATTGTCTCAAATCTCTATACATCTTAGATGTACTCGGATGAATGGAATATTTATACTTATGTGTCTCATGCAAAATCAACTGAATCAAGTCATTGATCCTCGAAACAAAAATACAACTATAAAATCTCAAGATGCCTTCATAATCTATTGTATCCCTCTTGGACTGACCACTCAACACATGCTAACCGAGGATTCAAGGCCTATAATCCTCAAATGAATATTAGCAAATCTACTCAAATAGTTAGGACCTAGACTCAACACTAGCAAGAATCTTCCCAGGGAATGAAATATAATGTAGCACTATCATATTGGCTAAGAATTTAATGTCCCATACAAACGTTCTTTAAGAAAATAAAATACAATCCAAGCTACCCATACTTTCTACCTTTTGGTGTAATGCATTTGCTACCTCATTTGCCTTGCCCGGATGATATGAGATGGAAGTATCATAATCCTATGACTCCATCCACTATAATGCCCAATATTAAGCTCTATCTAGGTCATAACACATTGAAGACTATGATGATCTATGGAAATATTTCAATGCACACCATAAAGATAATATCTCTAAATCATAAGTGCAAAAACTGTGGCCGCCAACTCCAAATCATGAATGGGGTAGTTGTGCTCATGTACCTTATGTTGCCTTGATGCATAAGCAATAACATGACCTAGATGCATCAATACATAACAAAAACCAACACCAAAATCATCACAGTACATGGTGAATCCCTCACCTAGAATACGAAGATCCAAAAAAGGTGTTCAGGTAAGGAACTCTTGAGCTTCGTAAAACTCAACTCACACTCACTAGACCATAAAAAATGAACCTTTTTTGAGTAAATTTGGTCATCTCACTGAAATAGTAGAAAAAACTCGATGAATAATCTATAATAGCTAGCCAAGAAAATAAAAATATGAACCTTAGTCGAAGATGTGGGCCTAGCCTAATCATGAATAGACTCAATCTTGATTAGTTCAACCGTAATCCTTATACACCACATATCATGTAAGAGATAGGTTTTTGTTGTGTGTGGTGTTAAGGGTCCAAAAGTAGAATAAGCTCTTGAGTTCTTAAAATTATACCAACCATTTATCTATCTATCTATCCCTTTACTTTTATTGCAATCTTGTTCGCGTTTATAACTTGTAACCATTTGTTCTTGTTTTTAGTGAAATCGTGACTTGTTGCTAACTTCTTGTTGTTATTGTTATCTCCTTATTCTTGACATTTCATGTATATTTAGTGTTAAACACACCATTATATCTTGTATTGTTGTTGTTGGTAGTGAATCCGAGAGTGGTCACCAATGAGGTCCTCAGTTATCTTGAATTTATAGACTGATTTCGGTGTGTGTTTTGTGCTTCCAAGTTTATATTGTATCACTTTCTTAAGCTAGTACATGAAGGTTGCACCTGATATGATCAACCGTATCATAAGCCAAGGAACTCTATCGGAGTCTCACCTTGAAGAGTTGGTCAAGAAGGTTGGTGTTCAAGACTTAGAAGAACAAGCTAGTACAATGACGATGATCAAGAAGCTGATGATGACGAAACGGGTGATACATGGAAACTATTTGGCGTGTTATTGAAAGAAAAGACAAGTTTGGTAATGTTCTTTATTTTATGCATTGTTTGAGGAGCATTAGACATTAAAATGGGGAGGGGAGTTATGTATCTGATAGTTGGAGAGAGAAAGTTTGAGAAGAGATTTTTGTAATTAGTTTTGAAAGCTGAGATTTCAAGTAATATTAGTAACTTAAGGTGTAGTTTTAAGTATTCAAAAATAATCGATTTAGTAATAAAATAGTTTTATTCCATAAAAATAACTACAATTTAATTAATTTTTGTTGGTTCATTTTATTATTAAAATAAAAATATTAAAGTTCATGACAATTAGTATACATAAAGTGAAGAAAGTGTTGTCATTATTCTTGTAACTCACCATATTATTTTTTGTGTTAGTGGGTATGAATTGTGGTAAAGATGACCATTAGTTCTTGTAACTCATATTGCCATTAGTTCTTGTAACTCTCATGGCTATTAGTTCTTATAACTTATATGACCATTATAGACCATTCATGTACCCACATTACTACCCCTCATCATCCTATTCAATACAAGGATGAATACTTTACCTATAAATAGAGGTGATCTTGCATGTTATTAGATGGACAAGAAAAAATGCTAAGTGTGAAAAAGATTATAGTCTGTAGTAGTGAAAGATAGAGTTGAGACAAGAAAATATTCTAAGTCAATAACTATATTCACTATACAAAAGAGAGTTTTATATTAGTGAAAGAAGGAGTTGAGACAAAGAAAATATTCTAAGTCCTTAACTATATTCACTATACAAAGAGAGTAAATATATGTTGAAGGAAGGTGTTTTTATGATGGAGCTTTGAACTCTTCAACTAATCCAGAGTTGCTTGAGTTGTACATCGTTGATGGGTTATTGTATCCTGGAGGGCACAAGTTAAGAGATATATGCTGGATCGGTGTAGATTATGCCGCAGTAGGCTTGAATCTCCTTAAAGAGAGCGAGATATCCGCACCTCAGCCAAGAAGAAGATTATTTTATTTTCTTCACTTTTATTCATTTTATTTTCAACTGTAATCATTTATTGTAATTGTGGTATAATACACCAACAATTTTAAGGAGATTCATGTTTTGTTACAGTTTAAAAAAATGCAGATATCAAAATGGAGATCTCAACATCTCAACATCACTAGTCTCTTCAAGAGATGAACATGAAGAGATGAAGGGTAAAACATATTATACTTTCTCAACTCAAACGACTGAAAGATAAAACTTTTTCTACTTGTTGTGGAAGAAAGGTAAAAAATCTTCTACCTAATTTTTTTAATGAAAAAAATGATACTATTTTCATGATCATAAATTGGTATTCAAAATCTTGAAATAGTGGGGGCTAATGAAATGAAAAAAAATCACCACAAAATTGTGACATTTGCACTTTTAAGAATGAGTTAAAAAATGGTTATAAGTGCATAATTATTGTTGGAGTAAATCACATGTCATTATTAATTTGCATATGACTTGATGTCTTTATATTTAACTCTAACATGTTATCAAAGAAAGAATAAAAATTGTTGAGTAGCCATTTGACATTAAATATTTGGGTGGGATAAATTTAATTCTTGGAATGAAAAATACCTAAATTATGTGATGAACTTTTCTTTGACATGTCATATTATGGTGAAAAAGAAAAATTATGAAATATATTTTGTTGGTTATATGAGTCATGCAACTTCTTTTGATTCAAATATGTGAAAGTGGTGTGATAAATAAAAAAAGACTACCCCAATAAAATATGAGATATGTGGCTTGTTGCACTTGACTGAAATTGTGTAAAAGTACGTAAACAAGTTATTACAAGCTAATCGAGTATATTTACTTAAAAAAATTGTAGCTTGTTTTATTAAAATAAATCCTGTTGTACTTAAAAGTGTTTTTGATGCAAAATGAGAAAAAAATAACTTGGTGCCATTTATTGAAATAAAGAAATAAATTATGATTTGCTAACTCATTATGGAGGTCGAACTAGTTATTTTAGTTTCAACTAGTGAAAAAGTGAATTAATCAATCACTTTATTTTGAGAAATTGATTTCTCTAATTGTAAGTTATTGTGATAGAATCAAATTTATTGGTAGAGTATAAATCATTATTATAATGATAAATTCATATCATAAGGAGAAAAACACAATAATGTGAGATCATATTGATTAATGGTATACCAATATTAATTGTGTTAAATTTGTGATAATCTTGCAGATTCAAAACTAAGGCCATAGCAAGAAAATGGTCTGAATCACATCGAGGGGAAGGAAGGAAGCCTATATAAAAAGTTATGATCATATATGAGGAAATCCAACCAGGGGACTAGAGATCCTATAACCAGGTTCAATAGGAAGATCGAATCATATGATGACTTGGTGTGGGATGCACTATTATTTAATCCTTCCTATGGTGTTAGTGCATTAACCTGTAATGTGGGTGAGGTTGAGTTTAATAAAAACTCTTAATGAAAATTTATAGCTCGTATGAGTGGGGTGCTAAATTCTATGAGCACTCTCGACGGATTTCACCTATTTGAGTGTGGAGGTAGGCTGCTTCCTATGAGAATTAGGCTCATTCTCAAAAGACACTGATTAATATCGAGATAGCACAAGGCCATAATGTGCTGGCTATTAAAGCTTATGTCAACACCTTGATTGTTTTGTGTAAGCAGTAATACTTTATTTCCCTTAAACAGTCATAGTTCAAGTCTGAGACCACTAAGTGAAGGTTCAATGAAGGTTTCACTGGAGTAAAGTTTATTGTTTATTGTGAGTAAAGTTTATTGTTTCACTAAGTAAAGGTTCAATGCAGAGCACACCTTCATTATGCAAAATAATCTACCTTCAACTAAATTGATGAAGAACTCTCTTATTTGAATATTAAAAATGTTGGTGCATTTTATTATTAAAATAAAAATACTAAAGTACATGAAAATTAGTAGACATAAAGTGAAGAAATTGGTGTTATTATTCTTGTAACTTACCACATTATTTTTTGTGTTAGTGGGTATGAATTGCGGTACAGATGACCATTAGTTCTTGTAACTCATATTGCCATTAGTTCTTGTAACTCTCATGGCTATTAGTTCTTGTAACTTATATGACCATTAGTTGCATGTAGCTCTTGTAACCTATAGACCATTCATGTAACCATATTACTACCCCTCATTCATCTTATTCAATACAAGGATGAATACTTCACCTATAAATATAGTTGATCTTGCATGATATTGGATGGACGAGGAAAAATGCTAAGCGTTAAAAAGATTATAGTCTGTAGTGGTGAAAGAGAGAGTTGAGACAAGAAAATATTCTAAGTCTACAACTATATTTACTATACAAAAGAGAGTTATTATATTAGTGAAAGAAAGAGTTGACGCAAAGAAAATATTCTAAGTCTTTAACTATATTCACTATACAAAGAGAGTAAATATATGTTGAAGGAAGGTGTTCTTATGGTGGAGCTTTGGACTCTTCAACTAATCTAGAGCTGCTTGAGTTGTACATCGTTGATGGGCTGTTGTATCCTGAAGGAGACAAGTCAAGAGATATACTACTGGATCGGTGTAGATTATGCCGCAGAGGGCTTGATTCCCCTTAAAGAGAGAGACATATCCGCGCCTCAGCCAAAAAGAAGATTATTTTATTTTCTTCACTTTTATTCATTTTATTTTCAACTGTAATTATTTATTGTAATTGTGGTATAATACACCAACAATTTTAATTAATAACATTCATTATAGTCTTATATCTCTTCTAACATGGTAGTTTAAAAGGCTGAGCGCTACTTTAATATGTGACCTTCCTATTTTCTGTGCTTGAAGTAAGTTTAAATCTTATAACACTATTTTCTCTTATCTTTCCTCTCTTTCCCGGCGTGACCAAATAATGAAGAAAAGTACAACATTTCACAGATGACTGCCTCTATTTTAAACTTATTTAAATCTCAAAATTCAAATGCTACATATAAATTGGGCAGAGGGGTGACATGTTTTGGGGTTCAATCTAAATTATTTTTTTCTTAATTTTGTCGGCTAATTTCCTTCAAGTTTAATTTTATTAATTTTTATTATCATAAATTATTGTCTTGAATTATTTAATATAGTCTCTTATTTTCTACTCTCTCCATCTCTACTTATGTGACACATAATTGAAGTTTTGAGAGTTTACCAAATTTTCTTTGGTCAAAATTTTTTTATATGCCTTTTAAATATTTTAAGTTGTTAATAATTATGATTTATAACACTTCTTACTTAATTTCCAAATATATAATTTTTTATTTTTTAAAAATTAAAACTTCTATGTTCAAATTCACAATCTCAAAATTCTAACTGTGCCACATGAATTGAGACATAGAAAATGTATTATGTGCCTAATCATTTTATTTTATTTTTATCACAAATTATTGAGCTACAAAAATGTTAAACATTAAATTAATATATTATTTTGTTTCTAATTTATAATTAAATTAATTTATAAGAAAAATAAAATAAAATCGAATAAACTAAAATATCCTTACATTTGAGTATAATATCAAGAATCCATCACGTTGATAATGAGAAACTTTTGTGGTTCTTTTACAATAAATAAAATAATAGAAAGATGAAAATATTTTTACAAAATAGAGTAGTCAACGAAAATATATTTTCATGAATGAGACGGGAGCGTCTTGCTCCTGAATTTGTAGCTCTCTCATTTTACCCCCAAATAAAAACTGGCGCATGCTATCATGGCATGGGGATGCGACGGAGAGAACAAAACCTCCTAGATATATTTATGCTGACTAGGACATTATCCAATTGGAATTGGGCAACGAAGATCAAACATATTCGGTTTACAAGGTCAAAACAGTCATTTCAGGTCTTCTTCAATTAAAAGACAAGGCTAATGTGGGGTCCAGCTAAAAGGACTTCATCGCCTCCACTAAAGAAATACCCCCAAATATAAAGCTAATCAGAGAGACCGCCACGTGTCTCTCAATATCGGATCCGAGAAAATCATATAGATCCGGCCTAAAGAATTGAGCTCCCATCTTTAGATTCACCTCCACGTCAGCAAATCTTCTCCTACGTGTCACAAGTGGCACCTCGCCTGGCCTCTGCACCGTCACGTCAGCACGAATATTAGTAGAGTAATATCTTAGCCAAAGACGTATCTAAATTTCTCCCTTCTCTCTTTTTTTCTGCCTTTAGCCATCGCCGTTTCTCAACCAGTGAAAAAACTCCAAAAATCCCCTTACAGAAATTTATACATCTCCCTTTTCTCCATAAAGGCCAAACCCTAGAAGAAGAACTAAACTTGGAGCAAGATGAGTCTATAAGAATGGGATGAGTTAATTTGGACTTTATACACAAATTTGTTGGACGACTTCAATTTTTTTTGCTGAAGCCTTTTTTTTCTTTTAAATCGTTTGTAGTAGCAGCAGACAGTTTCTCTTTCTGATTAGTGAAGTCTATAAGGTAATTTTTGTGATCCTCCACCCATTTGCCTGGTTCTCAATTCTGTAGATTTGTCTCTGAAAATTGTTACACTTTTAGTTGTTCTTCTTTGTGTGATCTTTTTCATGTAAGGATAGGTTTATATTTTTGTTTTAAAAACAATAGAAAATGAACTAAAGTTTGGACTCAAGTAGTGGGTTTGTATATTGAGGACTAGTGAATTTTTTAGAATGTGAGATGCATTATTATTTTTTATAGTGAAACGTTGTGTTTGTAGTAAAGATCTTGATTGTTTGACTTCCATATGAACTGAATCACTGAATTTTGAACCCAGGGGACTGACAGTTAAGCTTTATGTTGCTATTCAGTTGATTTCATTTCATGCTGTAGAAATGTAATTCATTGCTTTCAAAATTTAATGAAGCTTGTGATCAATAATTATTTATTCTATAAAATAAAAAAATTACAAAAAAGGAAGCTTTTTGATTATTGATTAGGCTCAAGTTCAAGCCTAGGAAATTGAAAGTTTTCTAAATCAATTAAAGCTGAACTTATTATGATGGTGGATTTTGGATCTAGCACTGAACCTATTATGTCTTTTTAAGTTATGGGTTCATATCTACTATTTGTATTTCATGGATTTTTACCTATAAATTTATGCTCTATATCAAAAGTACTGAGATGACCCCGTGTCGGTATGCTAAATCCGCATCTGGGTGAGAGGAGGTTGTTTTTGGGTGCATACTGCATAAGGTTGAGCAAACCCGGTCTAGGTCTTTCTTGGGGTTCCATTTTTTAGATAAGTGGTTGTTTTTTTTCATAATTTAAGATGCATGCAAATTTTTGTGTAAGATAAGCACTTTGGTAGGATATTTGAGTACTTATCTCCCATGTGTGTTTCAGTATCACTTGTTTATAAATAAAATGTTAACGTGCATGAATTTTGGCTTAGGACTCATCGAAGAGCCACTTCATTGAAAGGTTTGTACTTGAAGACAACGGTATGTGCAATTTTTCTTCTAAATTAGAGGTTTTTGCACCAACTCAATCTGCTGCTTTATTCATCATTGGGCTTTTTGAATCTGGTTGATGAGGGGAGTTCGGATGGACTCAAATGGTCCCCCAACTAAAAGGTTGGTGGAACTCAATTGTCATAGTATACAGGATGGCCAGAATGGAGTAAGGGATGGAATTGCTGGCGATGGACAGGGGCTTTCAGAGGAAGATGAGTCAAGGATTAATGAGGATGTCGAAGGTGGGAATGAAACACAGAGGGATTTGGTACAAGTGCAGACTGTTCTACAAACACAGCAACAACAGCCTCCAGGGCCTTTGGTTAGGTGGGAGCGTTTTCTTCCTCTTAGATCCCTCAAGGTTCTGCTGGTGGAAAATGATGATTCAACTCGTCATGTTGTTAGTGAATTGCTACGAAATTGCAGTTATGAAGGTTTGTTGTTATTACTTATTTCCTCAAAAATTTCGTAACTCAACAGAGGCAACTTTTTCTTCCATCCAAGTGTCTGATGTGTATATCCTATACTTTTTTCTTCTATTATATTTAAGCATCAGTTAGCTGGAAGCTCAAGCAGGCAGCTGACGGTTGTCATGTCTGCTTCCAGCTCCCTGCTTACTCCATGATTTTACTATATCACCCTTAATTAGTTATTATATGTCATTTATGTATCAGAAAATTAATAATATTTAATAAAAAAGTAAAATGGACATTTATGACATGTTTCCAAGTGAAGTGCATTAAGGGGGTGATGGCAGGGTATTGGTTGAGGACGTTCACATTAAAAGAAGATGACAGTCATATTTTCATAGACTTTTGAATGACGAGGGGGACATAGACATTGTGTTACGGGATTGGAATAGCCAAAGAAGTGTCGTGATTCTGGTTTTTGTCGGCGTTTTAAGGTGGAGGAGGTCAGAGAGGCTATTTGCAAGATGCGAAGGGGTAGGTCGACGAGGCCTGACAAGATTTCGGTGAATTTTTTGGAAGTATAATGGTGGGCAGGTTTAAGGTGGTTGATCGAATTGTTTAACTACATTTTTCAAGACGACAAAGATGCCCGAGGCGTGGAGATGGAGTACGATGATTCTTTTATATAAGAATAAGGGTGACATTCATAGCTGTAACAACTACCGAGGTATTAAGTTGTTGAGTCACACGATGAAGATTTGGGAAAGGGTGGTTGAGCGGAGGTTGAGGAGGATCGTGTCTATTTTGGAGAATTAATTTGGATTTATGCCTGGTCGCTTGACGATCGAGGCAATTCGCCTGGTGTGAAGACTAGTGGAGCAGTATAGGGGGAGGAAGAAGCCTTGCACATGATGTTCATCGACTTAGAAAAGGCATACGACAAAGTACCTAGGGAGGTTCTTTGGAGATGCTTGGAGGCGAGGAGGTCCTGGTAGCTTACATCAAATCGATTAAGGACATGTATGACGGAGCGAAGACTCGAGTGAGGACAGTGGGAGGGGATTCCGAGCATTTCCCTGTCTTAACAGGGTTGCATCAGGGATCAACTTTCAGTTCATTTTTATTCGCCTTGGTGATGGATGTGTTGCATAGGCTCTTGGTTATGGATTTGGGTATAAAGAAGAATAGAAAGAGGAGGACTAAGGAGTGTAGACCGAGAATTAAGTGGGGCGGCCTGACGCCAGTGAATGCATGGGAGATAGGGGAGAGGTTGGCGGGAATGGGGGTGTGGGAGTGTAGGGGGGACGTGGATAGTATGTGGGACAGGGCGGCAAGGTGCATCAGGGAGAATGCAAGTGAGGTGTTGGGTGTTTCTAGGGGCCGGGCCGGGCACCGTCGGGGGGATTGGTGGTGGAATGAAGAGGTGGAGAAGAAAGTGGGGACCAAGAAAGGGGCGTATGCTAAGTTGGTGGAAAGTAAGGACGAAGAGGAGAAGCGGGTAAACAGGAAAGAGTACAAGCTAGCGAGGAAGGAGGCGAAGTCAGCAGTCACGGCAGCTAAGACGGCCGCTTTTGAGAGCTTGTATGCAGGGTTACAGGAGAAAGGAGGGGAGAAAAAGTTGTTTAGACTCGCTAAGGCTAGGGAGAGGAAGGGTCGTGACCTCGATCAGGTGAGGTGCATTAAGGGGGAGGACGGTAGAGTGTTGGTGGAGGACGGCCACATTAAGAAGAGATGGCAGTCGTATTTTCATAGGCTCTTGAATGACGAAGGGGATAGAGCTATTGTGTTAGGGGAACTGGAGCACTCAGAGGAGTGTCGGGATTTTAGCTATTGTAGACGTTTTAAGGTAGAAGAGGTTAGACAAGCTGTTCGCAGGATGCGAAGGGGTAGGGCGACGGGGCCGGATGAGATACCGGTAGAGTTTTGGAAGTTCATTGGAGAGGCTGGTGTAAGGTGGTTGACTGGATTGTTTAATGAAATCTTCAGGACGGCAAAGATGCCCGAGGCGTGGAGGTGGAGTACCATGGTCCCTCTCTATAAGAATAAGGGGGACATTCAGAGTTGCAATAACTATAGGGGGATTAAGTTATTGAGTCACTCTATGAAGATCTGGGAGAGAGTGGTCGAGGTGAGGTTGAGACGGATAGTGTCTATTTCGGAAAACCAGTTCGGATTTATGCCCGGCCGCTCGACGACGGAGGCAATCCACCTGGTGCGGAGGTTGGTGGAGCAGTATAGGGAGTGGAAGAAGGATCTGCACATGGTGTTTATCGATCTGGAGAAGGCATACGACAAAGTCCCCAGGGAGGTGCTTTGGAGATGCTTGGAGGTGAGTGGAGTACCGCTGGCATATACCAGAGTAATTAAGGATATGTATGATGGAGCGAAAACCCAGGTGAGGACGGCGGGAGGAGACTCAGAGCATTTCACTGTCCTGACAGGACAGGATTGCACCAGGGATCTACTCTTAGTCCCTTTTTGTTTGCGTTGGTGATGGATGTGTTGATGCGGCGCATTCAAGGGGAGGTGCCGTGGTGTATGCTTTTTACAGACGATGTAGTGCTGATAGATGAGACTCGAGGGGGTGTGAATGACAAATTAGAGGTGTGGAGGCAAACTCTTGAGTCTAAAGGGTTCAGGGTGAGCAGAAGCAAGACAGAGTATGTGGAATGCAAGTTTAATGACGTGAGGCGGGAGAATGAGGTAGTAGTAAAGCTGGAAGCACAGGAGGTATGTAAGAGGGATAAGTTCAAGTATCTTGGGTCCGTGATCCAGAGTAACGGTGAGATTGACGAGGATGTCTCGCATCGTATTGGGGCGGGATGGATGAAGTGGAAACTCGCGTCGGGGGTGCTGTGTGATAAGAAGGTGCCGCCCAAGCTTAAAGGCAAATTCTACAGGGTGGTAGTCCGTCCGGCCTTGTTGTATGGAGCGGAGTGTTGGCCAGTTAAGAACTCCCACATCCAGAAAATGAAGGTGGCAGAAATGCGGATGTTGCGCTGGATGTGTGGACTGACTAGAGGGGATAGAGTTCGGAATGAGACTATCCGGGAGAAGGTTGGTGTGACTTCAGTGGAGTGCAAGATGCGGGAAGCACGATTGAGATGGTTCGGACACGTGAAGAGGAGGGGCATGGATGCCCCGGTCCGTAGGTGCGAGAGGCTAGCGTTGGATGGTTTTAGGCGGGGTAGGGGTAGGCCGAAGAAGTACTGGGGCGAGGTGATTAGGCGGGACATGGAACAGTTACAGCTCACCGAGGACATGACCCTAGATAGGAAGGTCTGGAGGGCGCGAATTTCGGCAGAGGATTAGGGCCAGTTTGGGTCGCTAGTGTAGGGAATTACTTGAAGGGGGTTTTATTCCTGTTATGATTCCGTCTTCCGTGTTCCATGTTTTATTACGAATCTGTGTGCTTTCCTTTGCTTTCCTCTGTTTTATATTACTTATGGGTGCCGTATTTATGTTATGTAATCTGCTTCTGTGCTTTACTATGTGTTTGTGTGGTATCTCGTGTTTTGAGCCGGGGGTCTATCGGAAACAGCCTTTCTACTTCATCAGAGGTAGAGGTATGGACTGCGTACATCTTACCCCCCCAGACCCCACTAGGTGGGAATACACTGGGTTTGTTGTTGTTGTTGTTGTTGTGTTGGTGATGGATGTGTTGATTCGTCGTATTCAAGAAGAGGTGCCTTGGTGTATGTTTTTTGCGGATGATGTTTTGATTAATGAGACGGGGGAGGTGTTAATGATAAATTGGAGGAGAGATTGATGAGGATGTCTCTCAGCGTAATAGGGCAGGATGGATGAAATAGAGGCTTACCTCGGAGGTTCTGTGCGATAAGAAGGTGCCTCCTAAGCTTAAAGGTAAATTCTATAGAGTTGCAGTCCATCCGGCTATGCTGTATGGTGGGGAGTGTTGGGCAATCAAGAACTTACATGTACAAAAGTTGAAGGTAGTGGAAATGAGGGTGTTGCGGTGGATGTGCGGACTTACTATAAGTGACAGATTTGAGAATGAGACTATTCGGGAGAAGGTGAGAGTGGCGTTGGTGGAGGACAAGATGCGGGAAGTGAGGTTGAGATGGTTTGGGCATGTGATACGGAGAGGCATTGATGCCTCAATTTGTAGGTATGAGAGGTTTGCCTTCGAGGGTTTCAGGCGGGGTAAGAGGAGGCTGAAGAAATATTGGAGAGAGGTGATTAGACATGACATGAAGCAGTTACAGCTTACTGAAGGTTTGGGGGGCGCGTATTAGGATAGAGGGCTAGTCTGTGTGGATGTCTTAGGCAGTAGTTAGGAGTACTGTGGTGTAGCTTCTCTAGTAATCTTAGGGCCTTGTGCATAGGGTAGAGCTCCTGGTGCCTTTGGTTTATTAGTGTATAATATTACTTTGTGAGTATTGTTCATCTGTGTTTTGTCCTTTCATGATTTATGATTACTTTGATTACTGTCTTTTTGTTTTGAGCTAGGGGTCTATCGAAAACCTCTCTACTTCTTCGGGTAGTGGTATGAACTGCGTACATTTTTCCCTCCCCAGATCCCACTATGTGGGAATATACTGGGTTTGTTGTTGTTGTTGATAATATGTTTGTTTCAGCTGCTTCAATTATAATTTTACTATATCATCCCTAATTAGTTATTATAAGTCATTTAAGTATTAAAAAATTACAACAACAACAAACCCAGTGTATTCCCACATAGCGGGGTCTGGGGAGGATAAAATGTACGCAGTCCATACCACTATCTTTAAAGAAGTAGAAAGACTGTTTTTGATAGACCCTGGCTCTATTAAAAAATTAATAATATTTAATAAAAAAGATAAAATAGACATAAAATATTAAATTAACTCTTGATGTTTTAAATTAATTTGACATCTTATATGAGTTCCACTTAAATTTTTTTCACAAGTATTTTTTATCGCAATTTTGTTATATCACTTCTAATTAGTTATTATAAGTCATTTAAGACATGTTTGCTTTGCTACTTCAATCGTGATATTTGATTGACTCGAAATTATATCAGTATCACTTAAATTTAAATAGAAGAAAAAGTATTATAAATCACAATAATTAAAATCTTAAATTATTTTATTGATTATCAATGCCACATAAGTTTGAATAAGGAGAGTATTGTAAATTACAATAGCTAACAGCTTAATATAGTAAATTACAATGCCAAAAAATATTATAAATTACAATATCTAACAACTTAAAAAATCTAAAAACATATTAAAAATATAATTAACTATCTAAATTAAATTTGTATCACATAAATTGAGATAAAAAATAACATATATAGCACGGGCTCTTGGGCTACCTAGTATTATTTATACGCTTCAATATGTATGTATATGCATATACAAACTCATATTAGCTTTGTACCTGGATTTTCGCAGTCATTTCTTTCCTGTTAATGATTTTACACATTTCAGTGCATCGCGCTGATCTATCTGTTACAGCTGTTAGTCTTGGTTTTAAATGTTTTATGAAGTAATTGACTTCAAAGATATGTGAATGTTCATGTTTCTAAAAAATATATGTTGACTTTTTAGTCAAACGTATTGTGAAACTAATTCATATTTCGTTTTCCTTTCCTATCCTGATGCTTCTAGCTGGGTGTATTTCCTGAATTGAGTTGCTGTGAACAGTATTGTGAAAAGCGCTCGCTTCGTCGCTTAAAGAGAGAAGCGAAGCGAGAAAAGTCACTCTAATGCCTTGAGGCGACTCGGTGATGAAAAAGCGCACGCCTCTGGGCCTGAAGTGAGAGGCGTGCTTAGGTAAAAACGATAAGAAGCTCGCTTTTAGGCCACTAAGTGTTTTTTTTTTAAATTCTGATTAAAAGAGTTGTGCTACTGTTTGACTTCTTTCAAAAACATTTTTTTCTTCTCTTCTTCGTTTCTCTGTGTCTCTGCGTCTAGTTTTTTTTTTTCCAACTGCTAAGGCCGCGTCTAGTACTTAATACTCTCTCTCTCTCTCTGTCTTTTTTTTCTGATTTGCATTAGGCTGAAATATTCTATTTTTTTCCCTCTGTTTTTTTTTAAAGTGTTTTTTGGTGTCTATGTTCTGTCTCTGTTTTCACTTTCACAGTTTTGTTTTCTTTTGTAGTAAATTCTATTTTTTTATTCAATGGCACTAAAAAGAATTGAAAGATTATGTTATCTATCAAGTTCTTGGCTATTTATCTATGCATATTTAATATTTTTAATTTTTTACTAAATAGCGCTTTAATTGAAAAAAGCGTGCACTTCGCTTTTCACTTCGGTGAAGCGAGCCCTCGTCGCTTTTTCCCGCCTCTCGCTTTTTAAAATGCTGGTTGTGAAATCTTACTTCTTGCTGTAAAATTTACTTGACCTCACCATTATCAAAAAATGTACTTGACCTATGGAGGGCAAAACGAGTGGATATCTGATAGGAATAAGAAACACAGCCAGATTGGATCCCAAATAATATAGCATATGGAGGCCCTAATTCTTATAATATTTGAAGAGAGAGAATAAGTTTATTATAATTTGTGCTATAAGTAATCAACCAACAGGAGAAGTTTATTGTCTATGCTACTTATCCCAGTCGTATCCAGTCCCAGTCCTTATCCAGTTGTCTGCTTAATTTTTTGGAGGGCTTGTTTACCACATTCTTTTAGTGAAATTTCTGATGAAACGATCTAGGTAATTCATCTTCATGAATTAAAGATGTCCTGGAAATTTGGGATTCTTGTCTTACCAGATTACCATATTGCCTTGTCAATCCAGTCCAAAAATTTGTCTCATGTATGCAGTAGAGCATAGCCTTGGTTTAACAAATAATGTAGTCTTTGGGAGATCCTATCCTTATGATTTCAGATGAAACAGTACAAAGATCGTTTTTGTTCTTCCATTTGACAACTCTTTCTCTGGTCCAACTCCATGCATCACATGGTCTTTGGATTTCTAATGACCAAGTCACAAGGTGATGTGAAATGAACTTCAAAGTTATGTTCAGAAAAGTCAGCTATTATTTCTTTTAGGTTGACTTGTAATAGTTATAAGTGGATGTGTGCTGTGGCGGTATATATATATATACATACATATATATAAAGTAATGAATTTGATTAAAAAGTTTGGGCACAAAAAATTCCGTATTAGGGGCATATCAAAAAGTGAGTAAAAGCACAAAAAAGTCCATATCAAGAGGCTTATCAAAAAGTGAGTAAAAACCCAAAATAGTCCTTTATCTTTGGGATGAGACTCAAAGTCATCCTTGTTCTTTAGCAACGACTAAATAGTCCTCTATATTTGCAATATTAGTGCACTTTTGGCCCTCTCCCAAACTTACCCTATTTTTTTTAAACATTGTTTGTCAACAATTTAGTGTATGAAATGTTCAGTTATCTTCCTCTTTGTTTAGTAGAAACTATAGCTCCATTTGAGAGAAGGTGAGGAGAAGACTGCGCTTTGTTCTGTTCAATCTAAATATCGCTGCACCTAAATGATGAAGCTACCTTTTCCTTTTCAGAACTATTCTCTATATTTTCAGTCATTTTTGCTTCAAAAGATATTAGCATGAAGCTCCCGCAAGTATGATATAAAACAAGTTCCAAATCTCAATACCTGAGAATGAATAAATGAGAGGTGATGTAACAAGACAAGGTCGAGCCTAACACATTGGATCGGAGCAGGGACGTACATGTAAATTAGGCATAGTGAACGAGCTGCTAGTATCCCTTAATCTTCGTCAATTTCTTAGCTGGTATTGGTATTCGTCTAATCACGATTCACTCCACATTCACCTATTCATAGAACAAAGAGTACTTCTCTTTCTTGTTTGAGTCGTATCTAATTAATAATTATTTAGCAGAAGGGCATCCCCATAAGGATATATGGAGTGGAAAGATCAAAAATAAAATAGTATCTAATGTTGCCAGGCTTAATCGAGTTGATTACACGCAAATCCAGATTTTGCTTGCCCGAAAAAGAAAAGAGATTTATTATATGTTTCCCTCCTCTTTAAGTTCTATACCAATTTATTGCCGATAAATGAAGTTGCAACGAAACAAGATTTTTGTGCTATTGCACTTGAAGTTTGAGGTGATGAACCTCTCGACATAAAAAAAGAGACGAAAGTTTAAGGGATGACCAAAAGTGTACTAATGTTATAAACATGAAGAATTATCAGTGCTCACAAGGTTGACTTAGAGTCTAAACCCAAAGATAAGGGACTATTTTAAGCCTTTTCTCTCAAAAAGTAGAGGACCTACAAAAGATATTATTTTCGACGAATGGTACCCAATCTGCTATACACAAAGGGACCTCATGGGCACCTCAATAAAAAACAATTAATAAGAGGCTATTCCTTAATTATACAAAGTTAATCTCTCTGCTTTTAATAACTCTTCTATTTCTTTATCTCCAAGTGATCCACATAAGCGCTAGTGGAGCAACATTCGATGCCCTGTGTCTTTCCTTTCAACCTTTCGCAATTTCTATTGATCGCTAACTCTTCCACAACACTTTGCATAACCCAATACAACACAAACTAACCCATATTTCCAAAACAATATCGAGACCACCCAAAAACGAAGGAGATTGTCAATGTCTCCATCCGAGCTCTTTCACATGAAGCTCCACCCAATGTATATAATCTTCATCCTTGTTGAGTTTTTCTCTTGTTGCTACCACTTGAAGAAGCACACTTTTTTTTAGTACCTTGGGGATTCAAATCAGTCTATGTGGGCATGCAGCCTCCTCTCCAACTAGGAGTTTTTCATAATACGACTTAATGAAAAACACTCCATTTTCCCTCCACTCCCACTTCCATACATTGTGGGTATCCTATGGTGTTACCTTGTTCATGAAGAAATTCAGTCAGCATGTAGAACTCAGCCTTTCATAATGTTGAAACTTGAAAGTTCCTCATGTACCTCAAATCCACCGAAACTTCTCCATGTTTGTGCCCTTCCGCCCTGATGGACTGTCATTTTCATTTTGGCATGAAATTCTGAAAATGTTTGGAATAGTAAGTCTCAAAATGTTGTGCTTGCACAACCTGTGCCCCAAAAACTTATTCTCCTCCCATCCTGACCTTGAATGAGACATAGCCACCCCATCTGTGTTTTGTGAATATTTTTTCCTTTAATTGGTGGGGGTGTATTCCTGTTATGATTCCGTATTCAGTGTTTCGTGTTCCGTGTTCCATGTTTATTACGAATCTGTGTGCTTTCCTCTGCTTTATATTCCTGCATTCCTGCTTTACTCTGTTTTATATTCCTTATGGGTGCCGTATCTATGTTATGTCATCTGCTTCTGTGCTGTACTATGTGTTTGTGTGATATCTCGTGACTTGAGATGGGGGTCTTTCGGAAACAGCCTTTCTACTTCATCAGAGGTAGAGGTATGGACTGCGTACATCTTACCCCCCAGACCCCACTAAGTGGGAATACACTGGGTTTGTTGTTGTTGTTGTTGTTGAAAGTAATAGTAGCACAATTATTTTGAAGGGTAACAAGACAGTACCAGCCTTCGTCAAGGGAATAACAAAGTTTGTTGTGTCATTATAATTGCTGCCATTTGTTGTTTCATTATAATTGCTGCCATTCTTTTCAAATTACACAGTAGGTGGTAAGGTTTTTATGTGAGTTTAGAATTTAGGCAAAGACAGAAGCCTATCTTTGAGTATGGTTTTTTCTGTTTTAAACTATAGTGAAGTAGATTGGTAACCAGTGTACAACACAGGAATAATCTAGCTTACTAGGCATCTGTTGTACTTTGAAAAAAAATATGAACTGAAGTAGGCTAGTTACTGAATTTTGTTAACTCCCCACATAGACTTGTTTTTGTTTCGTCATCTGGAGCTTGACAGGAGCCCAGTCCTTGAGTATGGTTCTCTGTTTTAAACTATAGAGAAGTAGATTGGTAACCAGTGTACAACACAGGAAGAGTCTAGTATACTGGGCATCTGTTATACTTTGAAAAAAATATGAACAGAAGTAGACTAGTTTCTGAATTTTTTTAACTCCCTGCACATCGACTAGTTTTTATTTTGTTATCTGGAGCTCCCCCCCGGGTCGCCTAAGGACTTTGTTAGCTTCTTGTTCTAGCATAAACTTAGGTAACAAAGCTAACAATACCTGTCGTATAGATTGCATCTACATGATGCCAAAAACCACCTCATAAAAATAATATGAATTAGTTGAAATGCAACTTGGGAACACAAGAATAGATGGTTGAATCATTGATTTCTAGAGTGAGGCTCCTCCTTTTCTCTAGACACCATTACTTATCATATCTGACTATTGACATATTCATTCACCTACCAAAGAGCCCCTACCTATGACACCTGATCCACCTAATGAAATACTAGACACCTCACGCTATATCTGCCTACTGGCAGCCACGAGGCTGTTACAACTATAAAGCTCCACAAATCCGAAAATCAAAACATGTCAATAGCAACACCAATCATAAATGATGGGCTCAGAAAGGTAATGAATCTTGCAAACAAAGCTTAGCGTGCAGACAAGAGAAACAAGACCAACAATGGTAAACACAACTACAATAATCATTCCCTCATAATTTCGAGTAACTTTGAGAATCCTGAACTTAGCAAGACCCAAGCTTAGTTGGGTGCCGATCAATCAATAACCTAGAAACAACAAATACAAGCACCAAGTCAGAAACAATCACCTGTACATTAGACTAATAGTGATCTCAAGGGGATTAACAAACCTTTTCCTTAGGAGTTTCGAAACGTTCTTGTAGCAACGATCCACATGAATCTTGATTGTGAAGATAGGTACTTTGGGCCGAACTCAACTCCAAAAGTTAGCTTATGAGGAGAGGATTGTCCAAGGCCATATAAGGAGTCTATCTTCGCATCACACAGACGGTGTTGGCCTCCAACAACCCCCCAAACCTCCAGTACGAAAATGCGTTTACTTTAACAAACATTTTTTGCTTTTCTTTATTCTTCCTTCATTCGAGTCAACTTGGTGATTGTAATTTCTAGTTTCTTCTTTTTTTTTTTTGCTACGGTTGTTGCTATAGAACTTATTTTTGTTCCATTTGTATAAATTGCTCTGCTTTTAGTCTGGCAAGTGCTACTAGAGGTTTTCTTGAGGAGCCTAGAAATACAAAGATTGATGGGTTGTTGAGATATGTTGAATCTCCAAAGTATCATAATAGCCAAGAATGCCCAATTTTTGGGTCAAATTTTGTAATTTGTGATTGAATGCTATTGGAGTCTGCTGGAGTCTCCTATGCAAATTTTTCTTTATTTAGGATTCTCTCTCTAATTGGATTCCTCTCCCATCTGCAAAGTAAGGCATAGGTAAGGTCTCCTCTTCTCTTTCTTTCTTTTCTTTTGTCTCTTGTTCTCTTTTGCTTTGGCTGGCTGTGTGTGGTCCAGTCTAGCAACATAGAGACAGATAGTAGGGGAGCCTTGAAGTAATGGGTAAAATTGCTGCCATGTGATCAAGCGGTCACGGGTTCAAGCCTTGGAAACAGTCTCTTGCAGAAATGCAAGATAAAGTTGCATTCCATACACCCATGCGGTGGGGCCCTTCCCGGAACCCTGAACATAGCGGGAGCTTTAATGCACAAGTCTGTCCTTTCTAGCCAGATAGATTTTTGGCCTTTCTCTATATAGTGTTCAGAGTGACATGATTCACCAACTTCGTAGTTGATTTTGACGTGACCTAGTTCCTTCGGCTAGCATTCTGGCGACCTAGTACTTGTCTGTGTAGTCCATGTTCAATCGTTCTACTTACCTATTTTTACATCTTATTTTGCATTTGCTTTGGTCTTTGTTCATCCCATATTGTCTACTTATTATGAAACCTTTATTTGTTTTTTCTATTTTGTTCTGTCGCTCGATTTCTCCTATTTTTAGTCCTTATTTAGCATTCGATTAGCATTTGTTTTCTTTTGGTTTTCGGTTTGACCAATATTAATTTAGGTATTGTACAATCTTTGTTGGTAATCCTATTCAGCTCAGTCTTAGTTCTGATTTTGCCCCTATTTTAGTCATTTATTCTGTTTATGTTCCTTTAGTCCTGATTCTCTAGTTTTTTTTTGCCTTTATTTATAGCTTATGCTTAGTCGCTATCCAAATTGTTTGCTTCACTAATTACTTGTTATTTTTACTGTACAACCTTTGTTTGTAATCCTTATTCAGTTTAGTCTTAGTTTTGATTTTGCCCTTATTTTAGTCATTTATTCAATTTATGTCTGTTTAGCCTTGATTTTTTAGTTTTTTTTGTTGCCTCTATTTGTAGCTCTTGTTCAGTCGCTATCCAAATTGTTTGCTACCTTGCTTGTTAATTGTATTTTCTTGTCGATTCTTGCCTTTAGTCTCTCCTTGCATATATTACCTCTTGACTTTGTACTTGGTTTAGTGTGTTCTTTAGTACATACTTGATTAGTTTCATCTGCTTTAGTGGCTTTGGTATGCGATGGTGGACTAAGGTCATGTCTCGGCTGGAGCCGGGGTCGAGGGTCAAGGGTGGTAAGTGGGTTAAAGGGAGCGTCTAGGTTGAAATTAAGGTTTTGGAACATAGGGTCTTTGACGGGGAAAGGCATAGAGTTGGTAAAGATCCTTGAGAAGAGGTAGATTACTATGGTTTGTGTTAGGAAATCAAATGGTAGGAACTAAGGCTCGAGTTCTTAACGGGATTATGTTGTGGTACTCAGGAGAGGCGAGGAACATGAATGAAGTAGGCATTTTAGTTGACATGGATCTTAGGGAGCAAGTAGTAGAGGTTATGAAGGGCAGTGATGGGATAATATCGATTATGATAGTCGTGAGAGGGCCTACTTTGAGAATTATTAACGTATACGCGTCTCAAGTAGGCTTGGATGAGGATGTCAAGAAGCAATTTTGGTAGGATTTGGATGATGTGTGCAGGGTATATTGCTCATCGAGAAGCTATTTGCGGGAGGGATTTCAATTGCCATATCAGAACAACCTCTTGGGGTTATGATGATGTGTATTGAGGTTTTGATTTCGGGGATCAAAACAAAAGAGGAGTCTCACTTTTGGAGTTTGCAAAAGCTTTTTAGTTGGTGATAACTAATTTGAGTTTCTAAAAAATAGGAGGATCACTTGGTTACATTCCGTAGTGTGGTAACTAGAACTCAGGTTGATTACTTTCTCCTTAGGAAGGGTGATAGAGGCCTTTGTAATGACTAAAAGTTATTCCAAACAAGAATCTTACAAGTTGACATACGCTCTTGACGACGGATTTAGAGATTAAGAAGAAGAGGACGTGGTATGACCAACAAAGGACTTTATGAGATGGCTTGTCTTTTGTTAGAACTCAGGCTATGAGGGAGAAGTCGGTGGAGATGGGGCTTGGTGAAGCAGTAGGAACGTAAGTAGTATGTGGGATAGGATAGCTAGTTATAGGGAAGCAACTAGAGAGGTGTTGGGGGTTTTGATCTGTAACTTTGGTGGATACTGAGAATTGGTGATTGAACGGTGAAGTCTAACGAAAGGTGAACTCAAAGAAGATGGCTTATGTGAAGTTGATGATGACCAAGGACGAGTGGGATAAGAAGACGAAGAGGGAAATATATAAAGTGGCGAGGGAGGAGTCTAAATTGGCGATTATGGAGACAAAAAGGTAGCTTTCGAATGCTTGTATGAGAAACTAGGGGACAAAGACGGAGATGAGAAACGATACAAGCTAGCAAGGCTAGAGAGGAAGGCTCGAGACCTGAACAAAGTGAATGTATTAAGAATATGAAGACTGAGTATTGGTGGACACTCATTAGACGATAGTAGTAGACATACTTCCATAAACTCTGGAATGAAGAAAGGGACATGGATATTGTGCTGGGAATGTTAGAGCATTCTGAGAGACGATAAAGATTTTAGGTATTTTAGGTCTATAAAGGTTGATGAGATTAATTGTCTTATTCATCGCATGAGTAGAGGAATGGTGAATAGGCCAAATGAATCCCGATCGAGTTTTGGAATAATATAGACAGATAGTCTTGGAGTGGCTAATTGAGTTGTTTAATGCCATTTTTAGGACAATTCGAAAAAATAGAGGTGGAGTACGATGATTTTGTTGTACAAAAACAAGGTTGATATTCAAAATTGTAACTAGGTTTCAAGTTGCTAAACCATGCTATGAAAGCGTGGGAAATTGGTGGAGATAAGAGCGAGGAGGGGTGTGTTTATTTTTGAGAACTAGTTTGGATTCATGTCGAGGCGATCTACCATGGAAGCTATCCAACTTGTGAGAAGATTGATAAACAGTACAGAAAGTAGGAGGGATTTATATATGGTGTTCATCGACCTAGAAAAGGTCTTACGACAAAGTCCCAAGGGAGGTTCGATGGAGATATTTGGAGGCTAGAGGTCTACCTGTGTGTTATTGGCTTACACTAGGGCAATTTGGACATGTTTGATAAGCCAAAACCATGAGAACAGTGTTAAGAATTTCGAAGCATGTCTTCTGAAAAACGTCTTTATCATGATGGGGTTGCACCAGGGAGCGACTATTAGCTCGTTTCTTTTTACATTGATTATGGATGAGCTGACATGACATATCCAATATAAGATGCCATGGTGTATGTTATTCATAAATGACATAGTTTTGATTGATGAGACTCGCATTAGAGTTGACGCTAAGGGAGAGGTTTGGAGACAAACCCTGGGGTCTAGAGAGTTCATGAGTCTAAATTGTTTAGCTTGAACAGGACCTAGTCTGAATTCTTGGAGAGTAAGTTCAATGATGCTACACTTGAGGTCGACGTTGAAGTGAGGCTCGATGCTCAGGCTATCCCTAAGAAAGGACGTTTCAAGTATTTGCGGTCTTAAATTCAAGGTAATGGGCAAATTGACGATGATGTAACATATCGTATTGGTGCGAGTTGAGTGAAATAACCTCCTCAACCTTGATACGCCTACAATAATCGTAATCACGACACATCTCTGAGTGCTCCAAGTCCCCAATATGAAACCTTTGTCCACCTCATCGTTCAAAAGTCTATGAAAATAGGACTGCCAACGCCTCCTAATGTGGGCATCCTCCACCAACACTTTTTCATCCTCCCCTATTCTCCCCTTCCCCTTGATGCACTTCACTTGGTCATGGTCACGGGACCGCCACTCTCTATCCTTGGCATGCACTTCATTTGGTCATGGTCACGGGCCCTGCCGCTCCCTAGCCTTGGCAAGCCTATACAACTTTTTTTCTCCCCCTTTCTCCATTAAAGCCTCATACAAGTTGTCGAAAGCTGTTGTCTTAGCACCGCAACAACTAATTTAGCTTCTCCCCTAGCTAACTTATACTCCTCCCTATTCGTCTGCTTCTCGTCGTTATCATTACTCTCAACCAACTTTGCATAAGCCATCTTCTTAGTCTCCACCTTACTTTTAACTTCTTCGTTCCACTACTAGTCACCTTGGTGCTTGCCAAATCGGCCTCTCGAGACACCAAACACCTCTCTAGCTGTCTCCCTGATGCAACTGACAGTTGTCTCCCATATACTATCCACATTTCATCTACTCTCTTAAGCCTCCATAGTCGTCAACTTCTCCCCAATCTCCAAAGTATTGGCCAAATCCAAGCTACCCCTACTTAATCTTAGGCCGATCCTCCATACCTTCTTTCTTCCCTTTTTGAATTCCAAGTCCTAGGAGTTTATGTTTGATCGAAAGATTCTCGATAGGTATGTTTGATCGAAAGATTCTCGATAGGTATGACTTTACGGTCTTTACATAGCGATCTATCACACTTCCTAAGGAGCAAAAAGTCTGTTTGAGTCTTCGCCACCGAACAAGGTAATAAGGTGCTCCTTTTTCTTCGAGAAGCTTGAATTTGCTACCCACATCCCAAAGGCCTTAGCAAAATCCAAAGGTGAAGCCCCCCTTTCATTTCTTTCCCCAAAATCGAAACCTCCATGCACATCATCATATCCTCTTGATAAAGACCCAATATGCCACCCAACTGGCAGTCGTCTCCCACATACTATCCACATTTCATCTACTCTCTTAAGCCCCTATATTCGTCAACTTCTCCCTAATCTCCAAAGCATTGGCCAGATCCAAGCTACCCCACTTAATCTTAGGCCAATCCTCCACACCTTTCTTACTGCCTTTTTTGATTTCCAAGTCCTAGGAGTTTATGTTTGATCGAAAGATTCTCGATGGGTATGACTTTACGGTCTTTACATAGTGATCTATCACCCTTCTTAAGGAGCAAAAAGTCTGTTTGAGTCTTCGCCACCGAACAAGGTAATAAGGTGCTCCTCCTTCTTCGAGAAGCTCGAATTCGCTACCCACAACCCAAAGGCCTTAGCAAAATCCAAAGGTGAAGCTCCCCCTTCATTTCTTTCCCCAAAATCGAAACCACCATGCACATCATCATATCCTCTTGATAAAGACCCAATATGCCACCCAACTGGCAGTCGTCTCCCACATACTATCCACATTTCATCTACTCTCTTAAGCCCCCATAGTCGTCAACTTCTCCCTAATCTCCAAAGCATTTGCCAAATTCAAGCTACCCCACTTAATCTTAGGCCGATCCTCCACACCCTCTTTCTGCCTTTTTTGCTTTCCAAGTCCTAGGAGTTTATGTTTGATCAAAAGATTCTCGCTAGGTATGACTTTACAGTTTTTACATAGTGATCTATCACCCTTCCTAAGGAGCAAAATGTCTATTTGAGTCTTCGCCACCGAACTACGAAAGGTAATAAGGTGCTCCTCCTTCTTCGAGAAGCTCGGATTCGCTACCCACAACCCAAAGGCCCTAGCAAAATCTAAAGGTGGAGCTACCCCTTCATTTCCTTCCCCGAAACCGAAACCTCCATGCACATCATCATATCCTCTCGATAAAGACCCAATATGCCCATTGAAATTCCCTCCTATGAAAAACTTCTCAGTGCTCGGAACGCCTTTCACCAGCTCTTCCACAACCTCCCAAAAGCTCTTCTTCTCCTTGTCCAAGCTCGCTTGTGGAGCGTAAGCACTAATAACGTTCAAAGTAGACCTTCCAATAATCAACTTAATGGACATCAACGTATCGTCGACCCGCTTAACCTCTACCACCTGCCCTAAGATCTTCATCCACTAAGATACCTACCCCATTCCTAATCCTCACGCTACCATAGTACCACAACTTATACCCGTCCACATTTCTCGCCTTCAAACTTATCCATTTGGTCGGTCTCCTGGACACAAGCTATATTAATCCTCCTTTTCTTAAGAATCTTTAAGAATCTTCTCGAGCTCTATGGGCCTACCTTGAAGAGTCCTTATGTTCCAAGACCCAATTCTCAACCTAGAGGCTCCCTTATCCCACTTAACCCTACAACCCCTCGCCCTTAACCCCGAACTCGACCCTAGACTCGACCCTACCCCAGCACCAAATCCGGACCATACCCTACCCTGGCCTTGGTCCCTGGTCCCTGGTCCCTTGTCCCAACCTCGACCTATGACATGACCCTAGTCTACCATCGCCCACCACAACCACTACTCATAAGAGAAGAAAATAAGAAGGTTCAATAAGAGAAGAAAATAAGAAGGCTCGCAAATAGGTAAGGCTAAAAACAAATAGGTAATAGGAAACTCATCAAGGGTAAATCAAGCATGGAGGAGATGAGAAGATCTGTTAATTTCATTTGAATGAACTTGTTAAGGTTGCATATTTCAATCATAGACATGTCTATTTAGACTCCAATTATCTGTTGACTACAATCACATTATGTTCAACAACCTCATCCATATTGGTGATGCTCCTGTGAAGATTCTGAAGTGGTCCCCTAATTTCAAACCTGTGATTGAAACATCTATAGCCCTTGTTTGGATTTTTGTACATCAATTACCTTGGCATCTTTTTAGATGGGATATTATCTCTGACTGGTGGAACCAATTGAAAATGCAGTAGCATTGTACCAGGCTACCTACTCAAAATCTAGAGGAAACGTAGTAAAAAACAAGATTGAAATTGATCTCGTAAAATCTAGATTCAACTAGATTTGGTTGGTTTAAAAGGTGGATGGAACTGAAAAGGGCAAGTGGCTAAATGTCGAATATGAAGGTGCTCCTAATTAATGCACACATTGCAAATTGCAGGGATACAATGTAGAATAAAGAGTAAATAATCAGAGATGACAATCAAAAACAAAGGAAATGTCATTGATAAAACAAATGATGGTTTCACTACTGTCAGAAGGAGGGGCAAGACAAAGCAACTAAATGAAGATAACAGGCTAATGAAGAACATGTGCAGAAGATAAAGGATGCACAATCAATTAGTAAGAATAGTGGTGCCCAGAAGCAGGATAATAAGGTCCCTAAGCAAGCAGATTTAGAGAGAAATAAGGAAAAGGGGACACAAAATAAGCAATGGATGATATCTATGTTGAGGGTCAGGTAGTAAGCAGCAACCAGTCCAACATTCAAGAACAGTATCAAACTAGCAATGATACCAGAGAGAAGGAAACTGCACTTCACTTTCATCCACCCATTGACTAGAGTATCCAGGGCCTTGACCACATATATTTAAATTTCTAGTTCTACTGCACTAAAAATTATACTTCAACTTGTTGAAATATCCGAATTGGAAGAGAGTATTTCAAGATTTCTTGTATTCGCCCCTCCGAAATTGCTTGTTTTCTTAAACGATCTTTCCTTGTGAAGGGACTATCAACATCCACCCACTCTATTGCTTTTCAACTTATTGAAAAACTTGATTCAAGGTCCCTTTGATCTAAATTTCTAGTTGGAATATCCCACATACATGTTCAATTTCTTGAAACCATTTTTTTTAAGTTGTAAATATGTATTCCTCAATCCTCACCATCAAGGACATGTGAGAAACCATCACAAATGATAGTTATGCGAGAAAGAGGTCTATAAATACTTACACCAAAAGTAGAAAGATACTATACAATTCCAATTTACTTTTTTAATGGAATTGGATCTATCTTCAAAACATCTCCCATTTCTTTCCCTTCAAAATGTCCACCTTCCTCCTCTTTTAATCCAATAACTTAGCAAGTTTGCTGTATATCCAGGCATACTCCATCTTGTCTTAGTTAGGTTCCGAAATAAGAACCAGAACTGTGCAGTGAATTTGCAATGTAGAAATAGATGACAGTTGGTTTCATCTGTTTCCTTGCACAAGAAACATCTGCAAACTATGATGGCACATTTTCTCTTCAAAACTTCCTGTGCCAAACATGCTCTCTTAGACACCAAGCAAGTGAACCATTTTACCTTGGTTGGGACTGGACATGTCCTTATGGTTCTCCATGATTTAGTTGCGCCCCCTTCCGCACCATGCCTTTCTTTCTATTATGTCTCCCATCTCAAGGTGTCTGGTTCAAAATTGGTCCCATTAATATCACCAATCCTACCTAACAAGTTGTCCACCCTTTCAACTTCCCAGCCATTAGCAATCTTCTAAAGGTTAGGTTCCAGTTCTGTGTGCTCCAAACTTTTTATGCTGCCCTCTGGGTTCTCGCAAATAGCAAACAAATCTGGAAAGGTCTCCATCAGTGGTATTGTCTCCTTCCAAGCATTCTTCCAGAATTTTATTCTTTTTCCATCGCCTACTATCATCTGTAAGTTTCTAGAGTGAGATGCTCCTTCCACAATGCATGCTCCTTACTAATCTACATCATGGATTGAGAATTCACCAAACTTGCAATTAAGCATCTCCTTCACAATGCATGCTCCTCACTCTTGTATCTCCAAAGCCATTTCATCAATAAACAATTGTTCTGTGATCTAGGAACCACCCGTCTCTTTACTTTTCATTGCTATATGCCATTTCACCAGATTGTAGCCTTTTCCCTCTGTACGCCCATGCCACAAGAAATACCTCCCTAGTCTATCCAATTTTTTTGCTGAACAAAAGAGAGTAAGGGAAATAAGGATATTACATCTGTAGGTAGAGAATGTAGAGCGAAATTGATGAGTATAAGCTTTCTTCCTGGAGATAAACATGTGCTTTCCATTCAGCAAGCTGCTTTTTTATTTTTCTACTATTCCATCCCAAATTCCCCCTTCTTTGTGTTTGCTGCCAAAAGGCATGGCGAGGTATGCTTTAGGCATATTTTCAACTTTACATCCTAAAATTAGAGCAAGATTTGAATGTCTTGCACCTCTTTTATTGGAAACGAAATAGTTTTCTCCAACTAACTTTGAGACCTGAAGAGGCTTCAAAGATTATCAGAATCATTCTGATGTAATTCATCTGTTCAACCTTTGGTTCCTAAAATATTATTGTTTCATCTGCATATTGTGTATGACATATCTCCCCATTATTTGCCCCTGCTAGCTCCTATTTCAAAGCTTTTAATTCATTTTTTTTGGAATGCCCCCCTTCATCATGCTATCAAATCCTTCCATTCCTAGTATGAACAAGAAAGTAGACATAGGATCACCCCGTCTGAGATCCTTTTGATATGGAAACAAACTACATCTTTTCCGTTCACCAAAATAGAGAGAGTCTTAATGCAAAATTCTATCCATTTTTGCCATTTCTCACCAAAATCCACTTGTCTAAGTATGTCCAACAAGAAATTCCAGTTGACGTGATCATAAGCTTTTTCTATGTCCAGTTTACATGAGACTGACACCTGCTTCTTCCCTTTTAAGTCCAGAATACATACATTCACCGGTAATTAGTGCAACATTCATAATTTGTCTCCCCTCTATAAAAGCCATTTGATGATTTTGTTTACAAGATTATTGACTACCTTCTTGAGTCTTTTAGCTAGTAACTTTGCTATAGTCTTGTACATTCCTTCTATGAGACTTAGGTCTGAAGTCTTTCAATTCAGAAGTACCTATCTTTTTTTGGATTCGGAGCTTTGAAAGTTGAATTGAAACTTTTCTCAAACCTCTGATTTTCGTTTAAGTATTGGATAGTCTCACTATGTCATCTTTCATGATCCCCCGGAAAGCCAGATAAAATGACATAAGAAAACCATCAGGTCCTCCATATTCTTGAAACCTCGAGTTATCATTTCCTTTGGATCCTAGTATTTTATCGCCTCCTAGTCAATCCTCCTCTTTAATATAACCCTTAGACTCTTTGTACTTAGCTAGATAAAATGACATACGAAAACTATCAGGTCCGGGTTTTGGCAACAAATGGATAAACTGGATCAAGTTCTGTATATCCAGTGTGAAATTTTCTGTCATCATCAACAGAGTCAACGGAGGCACTGAGGTTTTCTTCAAGTCCCAAAGGAGACTTAGGCAGGGTGATCCCATATCACCCTTCTTATTTTTATTAGCCATGGAGGGGCTGAACCGTATGGTCAGGACAGCAGGGGAGAATAGGTGGATGAAGGGATTCAGTGCTCAGACAAATGGAGGCAATGCTATGGAGATCACATATCTTTTCTATGCTAGTTATGCACTCACCCTACTAGCACTCACCCTCTGTGATGCAAAGGTGCAGCAGATAAAGACATCTAAGAGCAATCTTAACTATCTTTGGAGGCATATCAGGTTTACATGTCAAATGGCACAAGGGTTTTCTATTCCCGTTAAATCAGGTAGACAACCTGCAGTGTTATTAGCTGAGAGCTTAGGTTGCTATGTAGCTTCACTACCTACCAAGTACCTTGGAATTCCTTTAGGAGCTTGAAACAAAGAACTTGAATTATGGAATGAAGTGTTGGAAAGGTGCAGAAAAAAGCTATCTAGATGGAAGAGTCGATACCTCTCTTTGGGGGGAAAAGTGACACTAATAAAATCAGTGATGGATGCCCTTCTCACTTCATGATGAGCTTGTTCCCTATTCCTAGAAGCGTTGAGAAGAAGATTAATCAATTGAGAAGAACTTTTTTATGGCGAGACAAGGAGAAAAAAAGGTATAATTTGGCAAAATGGAATGTTGTAATCATCAACGTGAGACAAGGAGGCTTGGGTATAACCAATCTCAGCATACAAAGCATACAAAACACTAAATCTGAATGCAACTGTGGAAGTTGCGGGCACGTCTGAATGCAGTGTGCGGAGAACTATTTGAAGGCTGTGGACTTAGTTTAATAGTAACATCCACATTAAGGTGGGAGATGAAATGAAAACAGAGTTTTGGAATGAACACTGGGTTGTAAGTTATAGACCACAAGTTTAAAGAGTCGGTCTCTCGTAAGTTCCGTGTTTAGTCAAATGATCGAAATGCACAACTACTTTAATAGCCTCATGTGTCAAGTCCTAGCTAGCTAAGTGCCATGTATGTCATCAATTAATGCTTTCCCGTTTTCATATTTTCAGCTCATCTTGTTTTGAGTTGGTTCAACCTTATGGTTTCAATTTGGTCATAATTTAGAATTTCCTTTTCTTATCTTCTAATTCACTCCTTGAAATTTTGATCACTTGGACCTAGATCAAGCTTAACCTTTTCACTCGAGTGCTGACATTTGAGATGACAGATACAACTACTAAATCTTTCTTTCTCCTATTTTGCTTGGGTACTCTATACTTGTCCACAAAGAAATATTTTATGCTTGACTGAGCATATGAGCATCGCCCAAACTTTTAAGCTCTTATTCTCTCACGTATTCATTAATTACATTTTACATTTTGAGATTCATCACAATTTAGAGCCTCATCTATCTAATTGTATCGACTTTACCCAACTTGAAGTCAATAAATCCAACTAAATGATCACAACAGTACATGACTCCACCATTTAACATCATATACTAGTCATCTCTGACACAATTGTGTCCCACTAAGCTATCATGTGCTGAGTAAATTGTGAACGGCAGAGACAAGTAGTACGCACTTTAGTTGTTGTCTAAAATACCTAGCAAATTTGGAATCCTTTCAATAATTATACTTATTCATATCTAGTATAGAGTGGTCATTAATAAGGCTATGATTCGAACAACAACATATTCAGTGTAATCCCACAAGTAGAGTCTGGAGAGGGTAGAGCGTACGCAAACTTTTATCCCTACCATGGGAGGTTGAGAGGCTGTTTTCGATAGACCTTCGACCCAAGGAAAAACATATCAAAGCAGGTCGACAACGAGACAATGAAAGTGAACAAGTTATGGGAAAATGCTTTAGAAAGTATGCCAACATTTTGACAAAAAAAGAACACTAATTACAACAAAATAGTACAATAATCGAAGTACAAAAGATAATAGATAGTAACATAAATCAAAGTACAAGAAACTAAAATCAACCCAAAATACTACCTATAAAAGTCCTATTCAAGGATTACAATCTTGGCAAAGTAGCACAACTAAGAAGAAATTCAAGAAAATTAAAGAAGCTAAATTACCCTGAACCTTCCTATTTTCATATCATTTCACACTGAACTAGAGTGGCAAATTTGGCTCAATGCAATGCGCTATATCTTAGTTTTTACTTTGTGATGTCCTTTTTTATTTCTTTTGTCCAATTTGTTCAAATCTTTAGCTTGTCTGTCTTATGCGAGATCTTAAGTTCAATTCATTTGTTTTGGCGCGCGCGCACACATATATCTATATGTATGTGTGTATATATATATGTATGTGTATATATATATATATGTATGTATGTATATATATTTATATGTATCCCTTTGTACCAATGAAATCTAAAACCTAAACAATACAAATTTAGGCGTATTCAAGCAACAAAATACCAACTTATGACACTCAAATGAGGACAAATTGCATAAAGCACAAGTAGTATTCTTGAGTCAAATGTTTGCTCGTCTTTAGGAAGCAAAGGTCAGCTAAACGATAGGTCTAGACTAGCATTGGTAACTTGATACCTTTCCCATCATTGAAATGCTAGCTGTAAATGCATTGGCAGATGTTTTCATAGATGTGACTCCCATTATTATGAACTATCTTGTTCTCATGGCTGGTGAAGTGGAATGATCATAGAGTCCAACCAGAAAGTCTTATGGTGATCCCTTATTCTTCATTAAAACACCTAAAAAAGTTTTGGTGTTCATGTGTTTTGGCATATATATATGAAAAATCGTTCCCTTTGTACCAATGGAAAACCTAAACAACACAAGTTTAGGCGTATTCTGGCAAAATATAAACTAATGACATTCAAATGAGGACAAATTGCATAAAGCACAAGTAGTATTTTTGAGTCAAATGTTTGCTCGTCTTTGAGGAAGCAAAGGTCATCTAAACGATAGGTCTAGATTAGCATTGGTAACTTGATACCTTTCCCATCATTGAAATGCTGGCTGTAAATGCATTGGCAGATGTTCTCATAGATGTGACTCCCATTATAATGAACTATCTTGATGTGTCCCATGGCTGGTGAAGTGGAATGATTATAGAGTCCAACCGGAAAGTCTTATGGTGATCCCTTATTCTTTATTGAAACAACTAAATGAACCATTGAACACATCAATGACACAACACACGGTAATGCTTCAATAAACATGATGTAAAAGACTATTTCAGAATGCATAACCACTTTAGCAGGATCATGTGTGTTTGTATAGGTTGCAACTCAAAATAAGTCTCAAGGTAGAGGCAAGACTTATCAAGCTAACACAAATAACTTTCTTTCAATGTTTTCCAAAAGGCTCCCAATACGTTTTCTTAGTCCATAGCTTGTGTAAGACTTAGTATTAGTAACCTTCTTTAGACTTGGTAACCTCTTGCATCCTCCACAATTGGGTTAAACGTTATTCATTTATCAAGATAACATGAAGAACATTGATAATTGTTTCTTTTGAATTGCCTCGTTCTTTTTATGTTCATCATTTCTCAAGCAATTATTTTAAGGCGTAGATAAGGAACAATATATTGTGATATTGGCACATCCATTGCAATATGATGCATTTATGCAAAGCAATGCTAGAGCCTTCAAGGGTTTTATCTCGTATTTAATGTTTTTTCTGGTGTCAATTTTTTTTTCAATGGTTACTTTGTACCTAAATTTTTCCTTGAAAGAGATACTTTTGATATAACATGAAGCTTCGAGAAAGAATGATAGGTCGTTGACTATCGGACAATACCTTGTAGATCTACAATGAAGGCTTATTCTTGCTTATGAAATTGATGGAAATTATTGCTAGAGGAAGAAATATGCACACATGGTGTTGATTGACCTAGATATAACATATGCTAGAAGACTTATAGAAGTTGTTTGATAGGTGTGGGAGCAAAATGTAATTCATATTAAGTCTATAAATCCATAAAGGATATATATATATATATATGATAAAACTGCCTTTTGTGTGAGAACTGTGAGAAGTATAGAAGAGGAATATATTATTGAATTGGGTTGTGAATACATTATTACACTGAGACCTTATTTATTAAAACTACATTCTAGTCTTTTTCCAAATAGGATATTACAATATAATCCTTTTCCAAGTAGAATTCTATATGCTTTTTCTATTCTTACTCATCCTTTTCCAAGTAGAATTCTATATGCTATTCCTATTCTTACTCATATTCTAGTGCTCCTCTCAGCTGGTGCATACAAGGCATATGTTACCAACTTGTTATGAATATAATTAATACGAGGATCAGTGAGAGACTTGGTGAAGATATAGGCAAGAAAGATGGTAAGGACTACCCTAGACACCAGTTGAAAAGTAACAAATTGAAGAAGTGATTGGAAAAGTAGTAAACGTTGTCGGAAAGTTGATCTATCGCTGTAAAATTGTTGAAAACTGGTATAAAAAATATGGGTTATCTCGAAATCAAGAGAGGAGATCTTGAACAAGAAAGTGGCCGTAACATTAGTCAGAACATGCTAATGCGCCGGATTATTAGATTTGATGGCTGAAAAGTGGTCACAATTTGAGAAAAAATTATATGGGTAGGGTATGAATAGTGGCACGACCCTACTTAAGAAAGAAATTATATGGGTAGGTTGGAATGATGGCACAACCCTACTATCGGATAGAAACTATATGGGTAGGGCTGGAATGACGGCACGATTCTACTGTAAAAGAGAAATTATATGGGTAGGGTCGGAATGACAGCACTACCCTGCTGAAAAAAGAAATTATATGGGTACGGTCGGATGATAAGACGACCTCGAAATGATGAACAAAACTACGCAAATCAAATTTGAGGAGTCACCGGAAAGACGCATGATGTTATGCAACTCAAATATGAGAAAGTAGTCTAGAAAGATGCACAGTACTGTGCAAATTGAATATGAGAAGTTGTCCTAAGAGATGCACGGTGCTACATAAATCAGATATGAGAAAGTAGTAACCAGAAAGATGTGCGGTGCTACGCAAATCAGATATGAGAAAATAGTCACCGAAAAGAAGCACGGTGGCCCAATCTTTTGCTAACATGATTATTGACCAGATGGAGGACATATATGTGTTATAGTCGCTGCGGACAACTGATACTCTTTGATTTTCTACCGAGATCGTAGAAGCTCTGATATGTGAAATGTAGGAGAAAAATATATTTTTGAATTGTGTTGTGACTACATTGAATTAATTCAGTACGACTAATCTCTCTCTCTCTCTCCTCTCTCCTTACCCTCTCTCCATCTCTAGCGCATCGGCCCCCGGTCCCCGGCGCCGTCGCTGACCTTCGGCGCCGACCCGATCCGGCCGCCGGCTCCAACCTCCGGTCCCCGGCGCTGACCGACCGCCGGCCACGACCTCCGGTCGCCGGCCCTCTCTCTCTCCCTACCCTCTCTCCATCGCTAGCGCACCGGCCCCCGGTCCCCGGCGCCGTCGCTGACCTTCGGCGCCGACCCGACCCGACCGCCGGCTCCGACCTCCGGCGCTGACCCGACCCGACCTCCGGTCGCCGTCCCCCGGCGCTGACCCGACCCCCCCG
>NC_061122.1:171578781-171596241 GCF_002878395.1 Capsicum annuum
CCCCCCCCCCCCCCCCCCCACCTCGGCCTTCAACCTGCCGCCGCCCGGTCTCCAGCCGCCAATTCGGTCTCCAACAGGCCGAAACTCCGTCTGCAACCGCTACGCCGTCTCCAGCAGCCGCAGCTCCAAGCGAAATCCGGTGACTTCTAACCTTTGTTATTTCGTTATTTCGTATTGCATTTTATTTCATTATTTCATATTCCATCCTTATTGCATTTTATTTCATTATTTCATATTCCATCCTTAGTATTTTGCTCGTAGTAGCCCCTGTACCTTGTCTGTTGTCTGTTGTGGCTGTTGCTGTGGTCGTTTCTTAGTTTTATTTCGGGAATATTACTTTGAATGTGTGTGAGCTTTGTATTTCCTTGCTGCTGCTTTGATACTGTCACCGGGTTCATCTTTATATTTTCCTATACTGTCGGGTAGTTGTGGCTGTGGGTGGTAATGGGTGGATAGGGTCATGTCCGAGGGGGTTGGGGCGTGGGGCCGTGGTGGGGGCGGGGGATGGGGAGAGGGCGGGAGTGGGCGGGAGGCCAAAGTTGGGCCGAGGGGGAGGTAGTGGGGGGCGTGTGGATAGCGACGGTAGGCTGAGGGTTGGGTCTTGGAATATAGGGACCCTTCAGGGTAAGTCCGTAGAGCTTGTGAAGATTCTTAGGAAGAGGAGGATCAGGATCAACCTTGCGTGTGTCCAAGAGACCAAGTGGGTAGGGTCTAAGGCTAGGGATGTGGATGGTTACAAGCTGTGGTACTCTGGGAGCGAGAGGCGTAGGAATGGAGTTGGCATCTTAGTAGATGAAGAGCTTAGAGGTCAGGTAGTGGAGGTGAAGAGGATCAACGATAGGTTGATGACTATTAAGTTGGTCATTCGGGGGTTTACCCTGAACGTGTGTAGTGCTTATGCGCCGCAAGTGGGAGCGGAGGGGGAGGAGAAGATGCGGTTCTGGGAGGCTTTGGAGGAGGTGGTGAGAGGCGTGCCCAGTTCGGAGAAGATTGTTGTAGCAGGGGATTTCAACGGGCACATCGGGGCGCTACCGGGAGGCTTTGGGGATGTGCATGGTGGTTTTGGTTTTGGAGAGAGAAATGAAGAGGGGGCGACCCTATTGGAGTTTGCGAGGGCCTTTGGGCTGGTGGTGGTGAACTCGGGCTTCCCGAAGAAGGACGAGCACCTGATCACTTTTCGGAGCACGATAGCCAGGACCCAGATTGACTTTTTGTTGCTTAGGAAAGGGGATAGGGCGTTGTGTAAGGACTGTAAAGTCATCCCGAGTGAGAATCTCTCGACCCAACATAGGCTTTTGATTATGGATTTGGGTATAAAGAAGAATAGAAAGAGGAGGAGTAAGGAGTGTAGACCGAGAATTAAGTGGGGCGGCTTGACGCCAGTGAATGCGTGGGAGATAGGGGAGAGGTTGGCGGGCAAGGGGGTGTGGGAGTGTAGGGGGGACGTGGATAGTATGTGGGACAGGGCGGCAAGGTGCATCAGGGAGAATGTAAGGGAGGTGTTGGGTGTTTCTAGGGGCCGGGCCGGTCACCATCGGAGGGATTGGTGGTGGAATGAAGAGGTGGAGAAGAAAGTGGAGACCAAGAAAGAGGCGTATGCTAAGTTGGTGGAAAGTAAGGACGAAGAAGAGAAGCGGGTAAACAGGAAAGAGTACAAGCTAGCGAGGAAGGAGGCGAAGTCAGCGGTCACGGCAGCTAAGACGGCCGCTTTTGAGAGCTTGTATGCAGGGTTACAGGGGAAAGGAGGGGAGAAAAAGTTGTTTAGACTCGCTAAGGCTAGGGAGAGGAAGGGTCGTGACCTCGATCAGGTGAGGTGCATTAAAGGGGAGGACGGTAGAGTGTTGGTGGAGGACGGCCACATAAAGAAGAGATGGCAGTCGTACTTTCATAGGCTCTTGAATGACGAGGGGGACAGAGCTATTGTGTTAGGGGAACTGGAGCACTCAGAGGAGTGTCGGGATTTTAGCTATTGTAGACGTTTTAAGGTAGAAGAGGTTAGACAGGCAGTCCGCAGGATGCGTAGGGCTAGGGCGACGGGGCCGGATGAGATACCGGTGGAGTTTTGGAAGTTCGTTGGAGAGGCTGGTGTAAGGTGGTTGACTGGATTGTTTAATGAAATTTTCAGGAAGGCAAAGATGCCCGAGGCGTGGAGGTGGAGTACCATGATCCCTCTCTATAAGAATAAGGGGGACATTCAGAGTTGTAATAACTATAGGGGGATTAAGTTATTGAGTCACTCTATGAAGATCTGGGAGAGAGTGGTCGAGGTGAGGCTGAGACGGATAGTGTCTATCTCGGAAAACCAGTTCGGATTTATGCCCGGCCGCTCGACGACGGAGGCAATCCACCTGGTACGGAGGTTGGTGGAGCAGTATAGGGAAAGAAAGAAGGATCTGCACATGGTGTTTATCGACCTGGAAAAGGCTTACGACAAAGTCACCAGGGAGGTGCTTTGGAGATGCTTGGAGGTGAGGGGAGTACCGCAGGCATATATCAGAGTAATTAAGGATATGTATGAGGGAGCGAAAACCCAGGTGAGGACGGCGGGAGGAGACTCAGAGCATTTCACTGTCCGGACAGGATTGCATCAGGGATCTACTCTTAGTCCCTTTTTGTTTGCGTTAGTAATGGATGTGTTGACGCGGCGTATTCAAGGGGAGGTGCCGTGGTGTATGCTCTTTGTAGACGATGTAGTTCTGATAGATGAGACTCGAGGGGGTGTAAATGACAAATTAGAGATGTGGAGGCAAACTCTTGAGTCTAAAGGGTTCAGGGTGAGCAGAAGCAAGACAGAGTATGTGGAATGTAAGTTTAATGACGTGAGGCGGGAGAACGAGGTAGTAGTGAAGCTGGAAGCACAGGAGGTATGTAAGAGGGATAAGTTCAAGTATCTCGGGTCCGTGATCCAGAGTAACGGTGAGATTGACGAGGATGTCTCGCACCGTATTGGGGCGGGATGGATGAAGTGGAAACTCGCGTCGGGGGTGCTGTGTGATAAGAAGGTGCCGCCCAAGCTTAAAGGCAAATTCTATAGGGTGGTAGTCCGTCCGGCCTTGCTGTATGGAGCGGAGTGTTGGCCAGTTAAGAACTCCCACATCCAAAAAATGAAGGTGGCAGAAATGCGGATGTTGCGCTGGATGTGTGGACTGACTCGAGGGGATAGAGTTCGGAATGAGACTATCCGGGAGAAGGTTGGTGTGACTTCAGTGGAGTGTAAGATGCGGGAAGCACGATTGAGATGGTTCGGACACGTGAAGAGGAGGGGCATGGATGCCCCGGTCCGTAGGTGTGAGAGTCTAGCGTTGGATGGTTTTAGGCGGGGTAGGGGTAGGCCGAAGAAGTACTGGGGTGAGGTGATTAGGCGGGACATGGAACAGTTACAGCTCACCGAGGACATGACCCTAGATAGGAAGGTCTGGAAGACGCGAATTACGGCAGAAGAGTAGGGCCAGATTGGGTCGCTAGTGTAGGGAATTACTTGGTGGGGGTTTTTTATTTTTTATATTTTTTATATTTTTTATTTTTTATTTTTTATATTTTTTATTTTTTTATTCCCGTTATGATTCCGTGTTCAGTGTTCCATGCTTATTACGAATCTGTGTGCTTTCCTCTGCTTTCCTCTGTTTTATATTCCTTATGGGTGCCGTATTTATGTTATGTCATCTGCTTCTGTGCTTTACTATGTGTTTGTGTGATATCTTGTGCCTTGAGCCGGGGGTCTTTCGGAAACAGCCTTTCTACTTCATCAGAGGTAGAGGTATGGACTGCGTACATCTTACCCCCCCAGACCCCACTAAGTGGGAATACACTGGGTTTGTTGTTGTTGTTGCTGTTGTTGTGACTACATTATTACACTGAGATCCTATTTATAGACACTACATTTCAATCTTTTTTCAAATAGAATACTACAATACAATCCTTTTCCAAATATGATTTTATATGCTATTCCTATTTGTACTCATATTCTAACAAGAACTATAGGAGGAGAGTCCTGGGATTGACAATGGGACGGTGATATCAAAGGTGCGCTTAAGCCCTAAAGCGAGGCTCAAAACGTGTTGAGCCCTTGCCTCGCTTTATGTGCGATTCACTATTGTCATCAAGTTTTTACGACATACTTTTTCTTGCCAATGAGTCTCTTCTGAAGAGGCGACACGAAGCAATTGATATTTCACTTTATCGTAATTTTTTTTCTTTTTTTTTTTTTGATAAAGGTAACATATCGTAATTGTTTTTCAATTTCTTTGTTTATATATTTGTCATTCATGCTTGTAATTATCAGTCTTGTACTAAACATGAATATTTATATTTTTTCTCCCTTTGCACCTTTTTTCATTGAAGCCCATACTTTCATTTGCGCTTTGTGCTTTAAGCTCCAACAGAACTTAGAGCTTTTTTGTGCTTTTCACTTTTTATAACACTGCATTGAGACCGTTCTTGTTTACCCTAATTATGGACTCACTAACATAGTACATTGAGATCCCATAATGTATGCTAATTAGTGATGCGCACATGTCGACCAAAAGCTTGAACGGTAGAGAAACTCGACTCGAGAGTAGAAGAATAAAACTGAATATAAATTTAGCGCATAAGAAATTGTTAAAGATTTTATCAGCACAAGAAGAGTGAAGTAGGGGTGAGATAGATAGGCTTGCAGTACCTAAATTCAAATAATTCAGATATCTAAGCTCGATATTTTAAGAGTGGTATGAGATATGATGATACACAGAGAATCAAAATAGGAGGGTTGCGCGAACAGACCTTCGTGCTTTTTTGCACTTTTCACTTTTGATAACGCTGCATTGGGACCATACTTTTTTACCCTAATTATGAATGGCTCACTTATATGGTACAATGAGATCCACAGTGTATGCGAATTGGTGATGCACACAAATTGTCGAAGATAGAGAAACACTCGAGAGTATAAGAAGAATAAAACTAAATATAAATTTAGCGCATAAGAAATTGTTAAATGATCAACACAAGAAGAGTGAAATTGTTAAATGATCAACATAAGATAGATAGGCTTGCAGTACCTAAATGCAAATAATTCAGATATCTAAGCTCGATATTTTATGAGAATGGTATGAGATATGATGATACTCGTAGAATGAAAATAGGATGGTTGAAACGGGGAAGTGATAGAAAAGTAGCTACCAAAGTGGAATGTAGGTCCTATAGATCAATGATAAGGCCTTTAATGTTGTATTAGCATTGATGTTGGGTTGCTAAAGTCCAATATATCCACAAAACCAGCCTTGCTAAGATGGATTGGCAATTATGCAAGAATATAGAAAATTTAAATGATCACATTTTGCTGAAGGTGCACGTAGTGTATATCGAGGATAAAAAATAAGAAGCTTTCTAAAGATGGTTTGATCATGTCTTGCATCAACCTCAGATGTACTGGTTTGTAGGTGGAAAATCATGGTGAATGAAGGTGCTAGAAGAGGATAAGGTAGACCTAAAATTATATGGAAAGAAGTTGTCTCGAAAGGCCTACAATCTCTTGGATTGCATGCAGACCTGGCAAAAAATAAGGGGCAATCTATGAAAAAAGATCTAAAGTCATGATCATGAATTTATTTTTGGTCATGTGTTCTATAGAAGTCCTTTAGTCTTATCAAAGATTATATGCCGATGAAAAATATTGTTAACTTCTAATATTATTATTTATATAATATTAATATGAGATGTGCTTAAATGGAGCAACATTATGCATGAAAATTCATATCTCCAACCTCAAACTTATCCGGTATTAAGGCGTAGTGGTAATTGTCGTATGCATCATAATGTGAATGTTCTCAGTAAATGCTATCGTGCTAATTACAATACTTGTCCTCTAACTCCCACTAGTCAAAGGATCTGGATGGAGTAATTTAATGTTGTAACCTACAAGTAATCTATATATACTTGCAGCTCTTTTACTTCATAACAAATATTTGCACCTCTACTGTTAAGAAGCCTAAGGAACATTATGCATCTCTATTATGCTTCTTTTGTGCATGTTATTACTTGATTTTGCAAAAGGTTGCTTCAAATCATTTGCTTCCATTACTTGTTTTTTTCTTTACTTGCTGGGTAGGTTGGCTTGCTTGTGAACTGAATCAGGTGAATATGCATAAGAGGATATGTACGAGATAAAGGGCGAAATTCTTGTCCTGAGATGGTATTTCTTTTTGTTGGGACGTGGATATCTCTTTAAGATTTTTAGAACTCAATTGTTTGAGAGTGAACCAAGAAATTGCTGATTTTTGATTCTCTCGATCCGTTCTGTCTTTTTTTTTTTTTTTAATTTTCTTATTGAATCTATTATGATGAAATAATTGCAGTTATAGCTGTGGGATATGCCCTTGAAGCATGGAGGATTCTAGAAGATCTGACTAACCATGTTGATCTTGTTCTGACGGAGGTGGCCATGCCGTATTTGTCAGGCATTGGTCTTTTGTCAAAGATTATGAACCACAAAACTCTCAAGAATGTTCCGGTGATTAGTAAGTATCATCCCCACATAATTTATTTGGCTTATTCATTTTTGAAAATTTTCCTTAATAACTAGACGATATGATACTTTTAACTGCTCCACCTGATGAGTTTTGTGTGCAGTGATGTCGTCTAATGACTCTATGGGTATAGTCTTTAAGTGTTTGTCAAAGGGCGCAGTTGACTTTTTAGTGAAGCCTATTCGAAAAAATGAGCTTAAAAATCTCTGGCAGCACGTTTGGAGGAAATGCCATTGTGTAAGTTTATGCAGTCATCTTCATTTGTAACTGGAAATTTTGGGAATGCCTTCTTAAACCCCGACACTGAATCTTGGTTTGGAAGCACCTTATGTGACTCCATTTGAAACTGGAAACTTTAACTTGTCATTCTAGACCTCTTTTCTTCTTGTTGCCTTAAAAAGCACCTAGTACGGACTGCATATTGAGTGACCCATTTTGCTTTGATTTCACATCCTTTCCTCAGTCGAGCGGAAGCGGAAGCGAAAGTGGTATACAAACTCAGAAGTCGGCGAAATCTAAAAGTGTTGAAATGTCGGAAAACAATGCAGATAGCAATGATGAAGCTGAGAATGGGAGCTTTGATCTAGACGACAGGGATGGAAGTGACAATGGAAGTGGCACCCAGGTATTCTTTTCTTCACGGCTACAGTTTGGCGTTACTCTTCTATTAGTGGTCTCTTGTGTTGTAGCACTGTCCTGTATGTCCCTGTGCAAATCCCCTTTTATTCAAATGAAGGGGATAACACAGTTTCTTCTTCATTCTAGTTAGTATCTTACGTGGATGGGCTTGAAAAATCCAAGTAAATGGAAGTTTAGGTGTCAGACATTCAGTTGAAGTTGGGTAGGTTTCACAAATTTCTGGTTATCTTGAAAGGCATGGCCAATACATATATCTATTCTATTAGACAAATAGCAGCTGCAGCTATCCAGCTCTAGACAAATAGCAGCTGCAGCTATCCAGCTCCTTGGGTAGTTATTGCTTCCGCACAATCCTGGCCACCAGATTTTTTCAGTAACTTGTTCCTCTCACTGCCACACTTTGTGGGATTATACTTGGTAAGTTGTTTTCTTCTTGTTGTTCCTTTCACTGCCGGACTACTTCATCCCCTTCTCCAAGCAGGCTTTCAAATTGAATTTTTCCGTATACCCGCAAACTTTCCATATGTAAAAGTGCTTTTAAGCTGTCAGGTGCTTAATGAACGTTTCTATATTTACGACTGTGATAGATAACTAACTACCTCTGTTAATTCTCTATCCCTTTGATAAAGTATTAGGTAAGTTTGTCATGTTATTTGTAAGTATAAAAAAGAGGATAAGAGGAGTTGTAATGCAACTCTTCTATCGTCATCATCCGGAAGGTCGCTTCTGACTTTGTCCAAAAGCCCTGAAACTCCTTTCTCTCCCCATCATGAGCGACAAGCCAGACAACAATCAAGATGGGATAATTGTAGGTAAGCAAACCCAGGTTAATTGGAACTTATTTACCCAGGTTAGCAACAACATGACGCCCGGTTTCAATAACCCAGTCAAGTTTAGGTTAGGAATGAGCCGTCACCAATCAAAACATAAAATGCTTTCAAGTTGAGTTTTATTTCGGTTGCTTAGAACTTCTTTGTTAAAGTATTTTAAAATATTAACATATGTCAACCCAACCCATTTCAACCCGTTAAAAATTGGGTTGATATGTAACCCGAATTGATTTTTGAGAAATCTTGTTATAATATTTTATTTTATTTTTTTAAATTTTATATGTTATATATAGTCGTCATAATAAAGAAAAAAAATAATTTTATTTGGTGCTAAAAATTTATAAAAGAACAAATAAAGCAATTCAAGCTTAGTAAGAATTGGACTGGGTTGAGTTATAACCCATTGCCTAACCTGTTTTGACCCAAACAAATTTGGGTCGGGTTGGGTATTGACCCGTTTGTTATCTTAACCCATTTGTACCCGCCCAAATTTGACCCAACCCGCCAATTGCCGCCCCTATTTAGAAGTTTTTGTGTGTTTGGGTAATTTGATCTTTTTAATCCTTGGAAAAGAGAGAATAAGAACGGATCACTTCTTTGCGTTGTGTTGTAAATCAGTAACTTTTGCATTTCTTAATCTAATTATCAACCAGACAGAGAAGTGGTGGGAAGTATAGAACATAAGATTGGAAAGTGGCAGAGAACAGCGGGTTAGATCAGAGAAGATGGTGGGAATCTGGGAATCATATGGAGGGAAATTGGGGAATTTAGGTGAAAGGCCAAAAAATCCCTTTTTAAAGGGGGGGGGGGGGGGGGGGGGGGGGGGGGGGGGGATTGGGGGCGTATTATAGTGAATCAGGAAGTGTGTACATTGCCAACCTACTATCCATAAACCTTATACACAGACACATATGATTGCCCTAATACTTTTTCCCGGGGATTATCCTTAATACTTTGTAGCTAATAGCTTTGTAGAATAGTATGGTTAGCCAATTATGCTGGCATAGGTACTGAAATCTCTGGCATTATTGTTTTGGATTGTGTTAAATGTTTCTGACTCTATAGAAGAGTGATCATACCAGAGACTATGAACAGTTGTTTAGGATAATCGTTTTGGATAATCAGTTGATTGAGCCATTATCTCAGTACTGATTAAATCATAAATCAGTTGTATTATCTCAATACTGACTAGTCAGCTGTATCGAGATAATAGCTCTGACTAATAGCGATTGTAACTATTAGAGCTGATTAAACCAGAAAAAAGTTTATTCTCATACAAAATAATCCAAATCAAGCAGCTTCATGATTTCTGAGATTCCCTTTTTTCTGTGTGAAAACCTGTAGGGTATCTGACAGTTACCTCCATTATTCTTGTTCTGGATATGCTTAACCATATATGCTTAACCATTTCCTCTCTTCATTTAAAACTTGACCATAAAAGGCTGAAACTATCCCCTAACTCGTGCACTTGAATTAGGAACATATACATGGATGGTTCAGTTGGGACAACTTGAATTGCCTCAAAAGTTCGGGAACCTAATATAACCCAAATTGCTCCATAAGAAACGCTGTAAAAAAACAGAAATAATTCTACTTGGTTGGTTAGGGATATTTTTGTCCCGGTGTTCACGCGCACTACAACAACAACATACCCCGTGTATTCCCACAGTGGTTTCTCGGGAGGGTAGAGTGTACGCAGTCCATCTACCTCAGAAGTAGACAGGCTCTTTCCGAAAGACCCCCGACACAGGACAACTATGAACTAATAGTATAGCAAACAAACAAACCAAAAATCATAAAAACAAACAGCAAAAAGGGATAACACACCACTAAATAATAAAAGAAACCACACACCCACAGAGTACTATAAATTACCTATCCAAAATCACAAACATCAGCAAAACACCACAACAAGGAACTAGTAGACACACGCATACCACTATGACCATAGGCACAATCACAAACAAAGCACTCCTACCTACTAGTTAGGATACACTCCTACCCACTAACCATCTACCTTAATTTGCGCCCACTAACTGCTCCATGTCCTGCTTCACACACACTCCATAAACAAAAGAAAAGGCTTTTGATTTGGTTTTGTGGTGTATCTCTCTCTTCACACTCACTCTCTTTATAATGATGTTGACTCGGGTGGGTTGGTTATTATGACCCATTCTATAGCCCAAATGACCTGCTTATGTTGACTCAAGTAAATATCATACTTGAATCATGAACCATTCATTGACTCGACATGTTTTAGCCCACCCAAATTTAGCTCAACCTTGGTATAGTATTTACACACGTTCCATGAACAGGATAATGCATATTGCATACTTGTAGGCAGCAGAAACTGAATAGCTAGCTCATGTCGGGATTTCTATCTAAGTTATTGTAGCAAATTCAGGAATCATAAACTCTTTAACATCTTGATCTATATTCCTACATATGCAGATAAGGGCTTGCAATAACTTTCTTCCATTATCACTCATCTTCTTGTTTCCTTTTTTGTAGAGTTCATGGTCCAAAAGGGCCATTGAAGTCAACAGCCCCAAACCCATGTCACCATGGAATGAATTGGCTGATCCCCCTGATAGCACGCGTGCCCAGGTTATCCATTCAAGGACAGAAGCACTTAGTGCTACCTGGGTGCCTGCAAATGCCACCAGAAAATGCCTCAATGAGAAGGATGAACTGGGTAGGTGGCTCTTGCAAATCCCATGGATAAAAACATCTTAGATCAATATTCTATTTATGCTTTTTACTTTTTTATTGTGTTAATATTCATCTGTTATATCCGTGATGTGGTTTACATCTCAGGAAATGCTAGAACAGGTAAAGATTTGAACATAGGCGTTGCTAATGTTCCAGAGCTTGACGGCCTATCAGGTAAAGTTATGGATGGTTTAGCAGCTTCTATGAAGGACAAACATTTGGATTTAGATCCTAAGGATAATGAGAAAATGGGTAGAAACCTAAAGCTGAACAAGGGAACACGGGAAGATGACCTGAAGGAGAAAGATGTTGGTTATATGGGTAACATAACCAACACATGTACACCTCAAGTAGAAAGTACGGCCAATGAAGTTCCACATGATCCTTCCAAGATCACAAACATCAAAGAAATTGCTACCTATGTCAGTAAAGACATACCTTCACTTGAGCTTAGTTTGAAGCAACTTCGAGATGCTGGAGAGAATGGGATTGGTGTGCAAGAGCGCAATATACTCCGGCATTCAGATCTATCAGCATTCTCTAGGCATGTGATTCAACAGTCACTAAAACTTAACAGCTGACCAAAGAAGCTACAGTTGCTAATTGATTGTCGTCACATGCAGGTATAATGCTGCTTCAACTGCTAATCAGGCTCCAACTGGAAACGTGGGCAGCTGCTCACCTGTTAATAATAATTCCGAAGCTGCAAAAACAGAATCAATGCATAACTTGCAATCCAAGTCAAGTAGTACCCCTAATCAGCGCTCAAATGGAAGTAGTAACAACAATGACATGGGCTCCTCGACAAATAATTTTTTCATCAAACCAGACACATTAATCGACAAGCCAATAAACAAACCTGCAGTCAATGCCCATCCCTGTTCTGCATTTCAACCAGTGCAACATGGAAATAATTCTTCTCTTCAACCTATGGTTCCTGGAAAGCAAGATGCTGCAAAGGCAGCTCTGGGCCAAGCAAGAGCGATACACCAGAAGTTCCAAGTTCAGCACCACCATCATCACTATCATCACCATCACCACCATGTGCTTAACTTGCAGCAGCAACAACAGCTGCTTAACGCTGATGTTTCGTCTCTGAGAAACGCTGTTGAAGCTGCTCCAGATTGCGGAACATCTGACATGGTAGGTACTCCGGTAGAAGGAAATGCTGCTAATTATGGAAGTGCATCAGGAAGTAACAATGGAAGCAATGGACAAAATGGAAGCAGTGGCCAAAATGGGAGCAGCACTGCTGTAGTTGCTGAGGGAACAAATTTGGTAGCGGAAAATGGAACTGGTGAAAAATGTGAAATTGGCAGTGGGAGTGGAGGTGCAAGCAGAGGTGTTGATCACTCGGCTCAAAGAACGGCTGCTTTGATTAAGTTCCGGCAAAAGAGGAAGGAGAGGTGTTTTGAGAAGAAGGTAATTGTTACTGTTGCAGTACATAATTGAAGTTCTGCTTGGATCTAACCAAATATTGTAGTTTGTTGAATTCCCACTTAAACCTTCTTTCTATGCCGTTCAGCATCCCATTTACCTTATTTTTTCTTTTTCCCTTTTTATCATATTATATTTCTGCATGCAATAATATGTAACATCAAGTAAATATTGCAACTTTGCCTACTACATCTCTTCAGTGAAGTCGAGAGTTCTTTGTTTAGCTATTCTTGGTTTTAAAGCTATCGAACAGTCAATATATGGCAGAGGAGCAAAACTTATCTGAAGTTTCTTTCCGTACATTTTAGGTCCGGTACCAGAGTAGAAAGAGACTCGCTGAACAGAGGCCACGTATACGAGGGCAATTTGTGCGTCAGGATGCAGACAAAAGTAAAAGCAACGATACACATTCCTGACCCCTACCATTTTAATTGGATGATTCATGTCAAATGAGTTCAAGCTTAGCTTTGGTCGCCTAGGTAGGGAGAAGCAGTTTGGTTCCACAGCTAAATTTATTTAGTTGAGGTATTGCTGTCTGTTGAAAAAAAAAAAATGGTATTGCTGTCTAGTAATAATTGCTTATTGGAGATTATATTAATTGGGGAGTCCTATGAAGACGTCTTTGTTATATAGCCGGGTTCAAGATACTTAATTTGAACTTTAGATGTTGGGATACCCTAATAAAATTCTTCAGTATGCTGTGCTTTCTAGTGTGCTTAAAACTGCTTTTCCAAAGTCTCTTGTAACACTAGATACATTTCGTACTAATATTATCCATCTCATTTTACACTCCAGTAAGTTTACTTCTCTGATATGTTTTACGTTTGTCCTATAGTTTCTGAAGGGATCCAGCAGACTACTGTAACACAAGACTAGCCATCTGTCCCCTCCAAATTAGCTTCTTTTTTTCGCCCATTTTGAGAGGCAAATTTGTCATCATCAGTATCAAGTTGATATTAGCAATAAGGTAATTATAGAAGGCCTAGAATCTTTGAAGGAATCAAAACAAATCTGCCAGTGATTCTGCGTCAATTACATAATTCTTTTTATACCAGAATTGAAATGACAATAATTTTGCCTGATTCCTGTATAGAGTTATTTCTATTCTCGAAACATCTAATGTTCCTTTATAAATAGTCCAACAGATAAAGTTGGTGACATTGAGCACCCTTTCTGTCTATAGTTTGTTTTAATGTCTATGCCTACAATAACTCCTTAGTATCGGTTGACATCATCACCCTTTGAGGACTTCCAAAATCGTCAACATTTCAACCACTTTATAGACTTCCCCCAATCATTAAGTAGTTTCTGAAGGAGAATTTCTGAGTTCCTAACTTCATCTGTGGTGGCTACTGAAGTATTTTATCAGCAGAAAGAATTTGAGAACAGATCTTTAGGAGGGCCATGCCTTCCTGTTGTCACTCCATAAGCAAATTTTTCTTAATTACCAACTGTGAAGCCAGACCTTAGAGCATACTCCTTATCATGTTTCCTGATGGCTTTCTACGTGCAGGTCTCATATAGAGTTGAATGTCTTAGTGACCCAGTTACCAAGAAGACCATATTTATGAATAATCATCTACCTCTAAAGTACATATCTTTATTAAATCTCCATAATCACTTCCAGAACAAGTATTTATTGAATTTCAACCCCAAACCGCCTAGTTGCTTATTGATGGAGACAACACCTTTTCATTGATGCCCAACAAGTTTCTTCTTAGAGATTTCTTATCAATAATATCAGATAGTAAAGAGAGACATAAGTAGACAACGCATCCAGAACGCTGTTATTCAGCGTGACCCAACCTACGGAAGATAGATATTGAGTGTTCCATCTTGTCGACCTTTTCTCAGGTTTGTCGATCACTTCATTCCAAATATCTATGGACGTTTTTTTGGCCTCAAGACAACTCCAAATGGGTTGTAGGCAGAGTGCCACTGTCATCTCCCAAGGCATTGGGTAACACCTGAATGTTGGGAACCTTATTATCATGGAATAATGTGCTTTTATATAAAGGCAAGAAATAACTTCAAAAACTGTGAGAATTGGTTTGTGTCATGATTCGAGACTATCCCTAGTCGTTACACGGTGCTTAGAGTCACAAGTGATCTCAAGCAAACTCATGGCCTGACATAACACTAAGAACACTATATAAAACTAAATAACAATGTGCGGAAGCTAAATTGAATGAAATAATAAATCAATCAATAATAATATCTGAGTTTGAAATCACCAAAAACTGAACATCAAATTATATAAAGGCAAGAAATAACTTCAAAATCAACGAGAATGGGTATGTGTCACGATCCGAGACTACCCTTAGTCATAACACGGTGCTTAGAGTGTCAAGTGATCCCAAGCAAACCCATGGCCTAACACTAAGAGCACTGTATAAAACTGAATAACACTGTCCGAAAGCTAACCTGAATGGTGAAATAATAAATCAATCAATAATATTATCTGAGTTTGAAACCACAAAAAACTGAACATCAAATTGTATGTCTGAAAGCCCGTAATAAGACGAGCTGCGGGGATAGGCTCCCAACTAGCTCTAACTGTCTGAAATTGAAATAAAATAAAATAAAATATTGATACTATTTCTCGAATGACGAGGACTCACAAAGTACTGTTGCTGATGTAGTAGGGATCATACTATGCGCAGTCGAATGCTGAATGTCGAAACCTATATTATGAGGTAATATCATGCAAAAGAAACTATGCAATCAGTACTTTGAATGTACTGAGTATGTGAGATATGAAATAACTGATATATCCTGAACATGATGCACGTAATATGATAAACTGATGCAAGACGAAGTAATAAATATGTACTGTATGATAAGATGAATAACTAAATACAGGGTTATACAAATATTTGAATCTAATTTGTGGGAGCTACTAATAATTGACATACCCCAATCTGAGCTAATCGGGGTTTAACCTGTAACTCCAGCTGGAAGAGTGTTCAATACCTTGTCAAGGGTACGACTATTAACTGATGTAGATCCACTAAACCGATGTCTAAAAGGACTAATGTATCAATCTTAGTTTGATCGGTGACCCTTTAGAATCTATGAAGGCATTGTAGTTCTTGGACTTAGGAATTTCTGTTGAAGGTCTTAGCCTAACTGACGGGTGAGCCTTCATCTTAGCGGCCGCTCGGTGCTAAGTACTACTCCCAACTGAATCACACTGATAACTAGAATGCTCAATAATGGTAATAATTTAAAGACTAAAAATAAATGTCATTATCTGAAAGCATTCAAACCAGGTAAACTGGAGGATATAATACTCAAACGTATACGTATGAAATTCTAAGTCATCAGTTGTTTATAACCCACCATCTCTGAAGAATGCAATTGGCATGCCTATTTCATAAACTGAGTGAATTGTGAAATATAATAACTCAAGTCCAATAATTATAAATTCACAATATAATTAGGGTTTTGTGATAATACTAATATTCATATTAAAACATGGTTTTATAACTCAATTAGATCAAGAAACTGGAATATCAAGAAATTCATAGCATTCATGAACCGTAATCTCTGAGGTAGGAATTAAACTGAGAATTTAATTTAACTTTCAGACTCAGTGGGTGAAAGGCCCATTGATGAGATCCCACATACTTAGATGAAAACCCTGAAGAAATTTTTGAAATTAGGGACTGAAATTATAGAACCCTAAATTGGGGACTGAAATTACAGAACCCTAAGTCTGCCTTGGGCTAAGAAAATTGCCTTTTTCTCTGTGTTAAGGTTAAGTTTTGATTGTTTTCCAAGTAATGAAGGCTTAGGGTATTATTAACTTAATAAAAAGCCTTAAATTATCTCAAACGACGTAGTTTTAATGTTAAAAGCATGGAATAATACTGACGTGCCTTTTTAAATTCGTAACTGATATGCTGTTGGAAGGGACATACGGGAGCTTTCTATGATCGTGGACCCACCTATGATTGTGGGCGGTGTTCATGGTCAGGAGTTTGATACGATCTATATGAACTCCACCAGATGAGCCATGGTATGATTATGGAACCCACCTATGATCGTACCTGGGTTCATTGGTTGTAGGTTCCAACCGGATCAATTTTAGAAGTCAAAATCGTACCTAAGATGGTGGTTTCTAGTCATGGTCATGGTTTTCCCTCATGGTTGGGAGGTATACTTGTAAACTTTCAGATGTTGGGAACTGTTTTGTAACACCCTGTATTCAAGTACGTGTATTGGCGTATTCAAGTACATGTATTGATCTTATTTATATGAAATTAATTTTTTTATTTTATTTATACCGGAATTTGCCCGTCGATGGATCCATGCGAAGGTTATTGAATAAGCTTTCCAATGATATAAAGATTTCTAAAAATGGATAGGTTTCGGATATAATCAAGCACGTTCGAAACTATAAAACGGTGGCCGGGATATTTGAGAATAGTAAATGTGCAGGAAAATTTCCTGCACACAAACTACTGAGGCCAGCCGAATTTTTGGGTCAACTTCAAACGATCATAACTCCCTTAATATAATAAACTGGGAGAGCTGCAACCTATGAAAAGAAAGATCTTTGAGTCTTCTTTCCAATGCAATTGTTTTCATCCAAATCCAATGTCTAAGTAAGGAGTTATACTCGTTTTACTTCAGCCTATCAAAATAGATTTTTAGGGTCAATTTCAAACGATCACAACTCCTTGTACAAGATGAACTGGGTGGCCTACTTTATATGAAATGAAAGCCCTTTGAATTATCCTTCCAATGATACCAATTTCACCCAAATCCAATATCGGAGCAAAGAGTTATGATCGATCTACTTTAGCTTATCAAAACAGTCCACCAAAGGGCAGATTTGACATTATTTAAATTTTAAAGGCATTTTGGTCATTTCCTATTATATTATGGATGGGAATATGTGTATATATACATGTACATGAGTTCAAAAAATCATTTTCATCATCAATCATTGAGAAAGAACAAACCCTAGCCAAATTTGACCTTTAAATTACTTTTGGTTCAACCGTAGAAATTCCAAAGTAATCCGATAACTGCGTTTGTCATCTCGAGATCTTCGAACGACACCTATTATTTATGCAAACCGGATTTCATAATCAAGAGGTGAATTCTAAGGTATGAATATTGTTTGCCTTTGTTCTTTTCCATATGTATATGTGTGATAGAGGATTATATGTATTGGTTGTTATTGAAATATGATGAAAATAGGGTTATGGACTATTTTGCATGGTTTGGTTGTATTGAACTGTGGAAGGTGGATATGGTAATTGAGTTATGGAAGGTGGATATGGTGATATACTATTGAATTGATGATTATTTATGTCTATGGCTCAATT
>NC_061122.1:171596341-171603042 GCF_002878395.1 Capsicum annuum
CCTTAATTACACCATAAAGGGTGTAATTAAGGCTTACTACTTAACCACTAGTTTGGTGAATTCAAATAATTGAATTGTGATGTTTGGTCGCTAATACTAGATTGCTATATATGTTCATTGTAGATAAGTAATCCGAAAAGATGGGAAGTCCATTTGGGACTAGTATTGAAGGTTGACAGTCAGGTATGTAAAGCATACTCTATACCATATCTTTGGCATGAATGTGAACAATTGTTCTATTAAGAAAGTTTCCAAAGTTATTCAATGACATGTGATCTATAATGATTTTGTATGATGTCCTACGTTACCAATGAACTTGTTTCCACCCTACAAGATGTCAAGACACTCCAATACTTACTTGTCTTCCAAATCTTACATGTTTATTGCATTAATGAATGTCAGAAGGTATCCGGTTACTCAACCAAGATCCATATGCTATTAATGACTCCAAAACATTTCATTGATATACCAATAAGTTCCTAATGTACAGTCAAGGTGGTGTTTTGTTAATAGACGTGATGGCTCCAACGGCCAAGTATTGTATATACATATATATGTGTGCTCGAGTTTATACAGGTGATTATTTTCTTTTATATGTGACATGATGCTTTCCGAATTTTAGGTTGTCATAGAGGTATGCATGGGAAGTATAAGGTTATGAGTTAGTTCTCCCGGGCCTCCTCGATTACGTGTGCCAGTCCGCCCCAATAGGATTTGAGGCGTGACAAAAGTGGTATCAGAGAAGTTCGTCCTAGTGATTCTACAAAGCTGTGTCTACGTAGAGTCTTGTTTATCGGTGTGTCGTGCACCGCATCTATAAACAGGAGGCTATGGACATTTAGGAATTTTTTCTTTTCTTCATGTCTTAGATCGTGCAACTGAGCCTATATTGTATATGAAGTCATAGTTGACCACTGAATCCGTTTGTTTCTCTTATTATAGTAATGATGCCGGTTACCAGAAGTAAGAATACCGGTAAGAAAGTAGATGTGGCTGCCGGAGAGGGGACTAGTAAGTCACCCACTATACCAGCTAATCAAAGTGAGGCTCCAGCTGAGCATGCATCAAAAACTTCTTCCACTCCGAAAGAAATAAGGGGGAGGAGAACTATATCACCAGAGCCACATATTAATGTTGTTGATCAAAATCTTAGAAATGCAATACAACTTTTGACTCATATAGTTGCTGGGTAAGCTCAAGGGCAAGCCATTCCTACCACGGGTCCTAGTGGTACAGATAGGGCGGCTAGCCTTCGAACACAGGATTTTCTTAAGATGGATCCTCCCACTTTTACTGGATCAGATCTTAACAAGGACCCACAGGACTTTATTGATCAAATTCATAGGGCCTTAGATGTTATGCATGTAACGGGTAGAGAGACAGAGGAGTTAGCGGCGTATAGATTTAAAAGGGAGGCTATATATTAGTACGAGGACTGGAAACGATCTAGGGGTATTGATGTACCTCCAGCTACTTGGAAAGAGTTCAAAGAGGCATTTCTTGATCATTATCTTCTATTCGAGATTCGTCAGGCCCCTGCAGATCAGTTTTTAAATCTTCGTCAGGGGAATATGAGCGTGAGAGAGTACAGTCTCCGATTTAATTCTTTGTCGAGATATGCTCCTAATGTTGTAGCTACTATGGATGACAGAGTTCATCAATATGTGGATAGGCTGGATTCATATCTGGTTAGAGATTGTACTTTTGTTGCTTTGAACAAAGATATGGACATAGCGAGGATCCAAGCTTTTGCACAGAAAATAGAAGATCAGAGATAGAGGAGAAGAACACAGGAATTAGAAAGAGGATATTCCAAGAAGGCCTAATCTATAGGGCAGTTCATGGCATCCTAAGGAGGGTTCAGATGACAGTTTTCTGCTAGACCACCTAGGCCATTATCTTCTTATTCTGTAGCTAGTGCCCCACCATAGTTCCAAGGGTCCAGAGAAAATCAATTTGGGCACAGAAGTGAGAGTCAGAGTTCGCGGACAGTGGGGTACCAAGGGCAAGGGAATATGAGCTAATTGAGACCTCCTCAAGGCCATGCAATAAATGTGGAAGGTATCATTTGGGTGCATGTCGGATGGGGACCAATGTTTGCTTTTGGTGCAGTATGTCGGGGCATATGATGAGAGAATGCCCATGAAGGGGCATAGGGGGTATGGCACGACCTACGGGGTCATTTATTGCATCATCATCATCGATGCCTTATTCAGGAAGGGGTGCACAACCAATGGGTCGTGTTAGAGGTGATAGAGGAGCCACGAGTTCTAGCAGGGCTCAAAATCGTACGTATGCTCTAGCGGATCGATAGAATTTAAAGGCTTCCCCAGATGTGGTTACGGGTACGTTGTCTATCTTTTCATTCAATTTATATGCCTTAATTGATCCCGGTTCTACATTATCTTATGTTACTCCATTGGTTGCTGGAAAGTTTGAAAGAATACCCGAACTGTTAGTTAATCCATTTAAAGTGTCCACACCAGTTGGGGAATCTATTATAGCTAGAAGAGTTTACCAAAACTGCATAGTAAATATTTGTGGTCGTGATACGATGGCTGATCTTGTGGAGTTAGAAATGGTAAATTTTGATGTTATAATGGGTATGGACTGGTTGGCGTCTTGTTATACCATAATTGATTGCTACACGAAAAAGGTATATTTTCATTTTCCAAATGAATCAGTCCTTGAATAGAAAGGTGAAATTAGCGCGCCAAGAGGTAGATTTATTTCTTATTTTAAGGAAAGAAGAATGATTTCCAAGGGATACATATATCATTTAGTTAGAGTAAGGGATACAGAAGTGGAGCCACCAACTCTTCACGCTGTTCCGGTGGTAAATGAATTTTCTGATGTATTTCCTGAAGATCTTCCAGGTTTGCCTCCTGAACGAGAAGTAGAGTTTGGTATTGATGTAATACCAGGCACCCAACTAATATCCATTCCTCCATATAGAATGGCCATAGCAGAATTAAGAGAATTGAAAGAGCAATTGAAAGATTTTCTAGAGAAGGGATTCATATGGCCTAGTATGTCCCCCTGGGGAGCACCAGTGTTATTTGTGCGCAAAAAGAATGGCTCGCTGAGGATGTGTATTGATTATCGGTAATTGAATAAGGTGACTATTAAGAATAAATATCCTCTCCCAAGAATTGATGATTTATTTGATCAGTTACAGGGTGCCAAGTGCTATTCTAAGATTAATTTGAGGTCAAGTTACCACCAAGTGAGGGTCAAAGAGAAGGATATACCCACGACAGCTTTCCGAACACGGTATGGTCATTATGAGTTTCTAGTTATGGCATTTGGGCTAACAAATGCACCCGCAGCTTTTATGGATTTGATGAATAGGGTGTTTAAGACATTCCTGGATGTATTTGTGATAGTTTTTATAGTTGATATTATAGTTTATTCTAGATCAGAAGAGGACCATGCCAATCACTTACGACAGGCATTGCAGACTCTTTGTGATTGTAAGCTTTATGCAAAGTTCTCTAAATGTGAGTTTTGGTTAAAGTCGGTGGCATTTTTGGGTCATATTGTATCTAGTGAAGGGATAAAGGTTGATGCTCAAAAGATAAAAGCTGTGATAAACTGGACAAGGCCCACAATGCCTACGGAGATTCGTAGTTTTCTCGGGTTGGCCGGTTATTATAGAAGGTTTTTTAAAGGCTTTTCTTCCATTTCAGCACCCTTAACCAAGCTAACCCATAAAGCATCCAAATTCCAATGGAATGATGCTTGTGAGAAGAGTTTTCAAGATTTAAAGAACAAGTTGATTTCTACACCCGTGTTGGTACTTCTAGAAGGCACCAAAGGGTATACATTGTATTGTGATGCTTACAGAATTGGTTTAGGATGTGTATTGATGCAGCATGGTAAGGTAATAGCATATACTTCTAGACAATTACGGCCACATGAGAAAAATTATCCTACACACGATCTGGAGCTGGCAACAGTTATTTTTTCTTTAAAGATACGGCGCCACTACTTATATGGGGTTCATGTTGATTTATATACTGACCATAAGAGCTTGCAATATATTTTTAATCAGAAGGATCTAAATTTAAGGCAGCGGAGATGGCTTGAACTATTAAAGGACTACGATGTTGATATCTTGTACTATCCAGGGAAAGCAAATGTGGTAGCTGATGCGTTAAGTCGTAAGGTTATGATGGCGCCTATAGAAAGGCAAGGGATGATTAAATATCTTCACCAGTTAGCTAGTTTGGGAGTTCGCCTTCTTGAAACTCCGGATAAAGAGCTTATCGTACATAATGCTGCAAAATCTTCATTAGTAGCTGAAGTGAAAGAGAAGCAATATGCAGATCCTATTTTATTACAGCTTAAGAAGAACGTTCAGAGTGGTGCGACCAAGGCATTTGAGCTTACGCGAGAAGGAGTACTTCAGTGCCAAAACCGATTGTGTGTACCGGATGTAGACGGGCTAAGAAAGAAGATTATGACAGAGGCACATTGTTCAAGATATTCCATTCATCCAAGATCAACCAAAATGTATCAAGATTTGAAAGATATGTATTGGTGGAATGACATGAAGAAGAGCATTGCAGAATTTGTAGCTGAATGTCCAAATTGTCAAAGATTTAAAGTTGAGCACCAAAAACATGGAGGTTATATGCAATGCATTGATCTTCCAAGCTGGAAGTAGGACATGATCAACATGGATTTTGGTATTGGTTTGCCTCGTACATCCTGGAAGTTTGATTCTATATGGGTGATTGTTGATAGGCTTACCAAATCTGCACATTTCCTACCAGTTAGGACCACTTATACAGTTGAAGAGTATGCGAAGCTATACATTAAAGAGATAGTCCGATTACATAGAGTACCAATCTCTATTATATCAGATTGGGGAACCCAATTTACCGCAAACTTTTGGAAGTCTTTTCAGAGGTGTTTAGGAACACAAATGAAGTTGAGTACAACTTATCACCCTCAAACAGATGGACAAGCAGAACGTACTATCCAAACACTTGAAGATATGCTACGAGCTTGTGTAATAGATTTTAAGGGCAACAAGGATGATCATTTACCTCTTATTGAATTTGCCTACAATAATAGCTATCATTCAAGTATCAAAATGACATCATATGAAGCTTTATATGGAAGGAAGTGTAGATCACCAATAGGATGGTTTGAAGTGGGTGAAACTCTTTTGGTCGGACTGAATCTTGTTTATCAAGCCATAGAGAAGGTTAAAGTAATTCTGCAGTGGCTGAAAATAGCCCAAAGTCGACATAAGTCATATGCGGATAGTAGAAGGAGAGGGCTAGAGTTTTCTATAGGTGATTGGGTATTTTTGAAGGTATCACCAATAAAAGGGCTAATGAGATTTGGCAAGAAAGGGAAGTTGATTCCACGTTATATAGGCCCATATAAGATCACTCGAAGGTTTGGACAAGTTGCATATGAATTAGAGCTACCCCAAGAGCTCTCATCAGTACATCCAATATTTCATGTGTCAATGCTTCGAAAGTGCATCGGAGATCCATCGCATATCAATTCTACTGAGGATGTGCAAGTTGTGGAAGATCTTACCTATGAGGAAGTGCCTATTGCTATTCTAGATCGCTAAGTTAAGAAGATGAGAAAAAAGAGATAGCATCTGTGAAAGTACGTTGGAGAAATAGCCAAAGAGAAGAGATTACATGGGAAGTTGAGGAAGCAATGAAATCTAAGTACCCTCATTTGTTCAAAGATAAAGAGGAAGTTCAAGAAACGGAGTTAGAACATTAACAAGTAAGTTTTTTTTTAATATATGCATAGTATTTATATGATGATGTGAATGTTAATGATGGACTTGAACTTGTTTCGGCTGAATAACTATTCTAACATTCGAGGACGAATGTCCTAAAGGGGGGAAGGATGTAACACCCCGTATTCAAGTATGTGTATTGGCGTATTCAAGTACATGTATTGGTCTTATTTATATAGAATTAATTTTTTTATTTTACTTATATAGGAATTTGCCTGTCAATGGATCCATGCGAAGGTTATTAATAAGATTCCCAACGATATAAATATTTCCAAAAATGGATATGTTTCGGATATAATCGAGCACGTTCAAAACTATAAAACGGTGGCCGGGATATTTGGGAATAGTAACTGTGCAGGAAAATTTTCTGCACACAAACTACTGAGGCCAGCTGAATTTTTGGGTCAACTTCGAACGATCATAACTCTATTAATATAATGAACTGGGAGATCTGAGACCTATGAAAAGAAAGATCTTTGAGTCTTCTTTCCAATGCAATTGGTTTCATCCAAATCCTACGTTTGAGTAAGGATTTATACTCGTTTTACTTCAGCCTATTAAAAAAGATTTTTAGGGTCAACTTGAAACGACCATAAAACTTTGTACAGGACGAACTGGGTGACATACTTTATATGAAATGAAAGACCTTTGAATTATCCTTCCAACGATACCAATTTAACCCAAATCCGATATCAGAGCAAAGAGGTATGGTCGATCTACTTTAGCTTATCAAAATAGTCCACCAAAGGACAGATTTGACATTATTTAAATTTTAAAGGCATTTTGGTCATTTTCTATTATATTATGGACGGGAATATGTGTATATATACATGTATATGAGTTTAAAAACTCATTTTCATCATCAATCATTGAGAAAGAACAAACCCTAGCCAAATTTAACCTTTAAATTACTTTTGATTCAACC